>NW_013666228.1:264495-312768 GCF_000517525.1 Limulus polyphemus
CTAAAAAATGGCATGCAATTAACAGCCATACACATATCACTTCTTGGTATACTTTCCTGAAATATGTACAACAGATAATAGAAATGTGTATGGCTGTTAATGGCACGCAATTTGAGTACTAAATAAATTAAGAATAAATTGTGTATTTTTCCCTATAGGTACAGACTTCTGGGACACCCTCTTTGTACTGCAGTAGCATAAAGGGAATATTAAACTGATGTGTGTATACTTTTTGTAGCTGTATAATACTGTCTGTGTTAATTAACTTTTGTAGAACAAGCTAAACCTTATTTTGTATCTGTTATTGAGAATATAAACAGACCTATCTTTTATATAATATGTAAAATGTACACTATTTATATTTCAGCTCTTTAGGTAAAGTTTCTTTTAAAATATTTTATTTTAAAATTTATTTTATAGAAATTTATTCATTACTATAACATCTATTATATTAATGCAAAAAATGTTAAAGTTCTTTTTGCAAGTTTTATTTTGATGTCCCTGTAATCAAGTGTAAGTTTTAATTTATCAGATTGTTAGTTGACACTTTATTTTGATGTCACTGTAATCGTCAAGTGTGTGTTTTCATTTTTCAGATTGTTAGTTGACATCTCATTTTGATATCACTGTAATCATCAAGTGTCTTTTAAAATGAGGTGTCAACTAACAATCTGAAAAATGAAAACAGACACTTGATGATTACAGTGATATCAAAATGAGGTGTCAACTAACAATCTGAAAAATTGAAAGACACTTGATGACTACAGTGATATCACTGTAATCATCAAGCGTTTGTTTTCATTTATCAGATTGTTAGTTGACACTTTATTTTGATGTCAATGTTGATTGTTTGTTTTAACAGTTCAGATTGTTGATAGACTTTATTCCAAGCCAGTTGAAAATATTTTAAATACTCTATCAGTTATCCAGATGAATTGTAAAAATGTTACACTTAATAAAGATTGAGATTCATTAACTGATATATTTGGTAAATGTGTGTTTACTCTTTTCAAAATAATTTAAGTAGAATGTATCATATTTCAGGTACTGCATATGTAATACTTATTCATAAAATACGAAAATGAGGTGTTTAGAAAACACTAAATACTACTAGTAGAGCAAACTCTAAAACGGACAAGGGAAATAAAGGACACTTTGTTTAATAAACAGCCTACAGACACATTGATACCAATACTGTGATAAAGTAGAATACCAAAATAGAGACGAACCACGCCAAGCCACGAGGATTATTTTGTTTTCGTTTGCGTGTTTGATTAAGGGTGGCAGCTACAGTCCACACCACCCACCACTGGCTTTAGTTACTCTCACCGAATAGAGGAAAAATAGTGCCAAAAGTGCGACGTTTGGCAACTGTAGCGAATTTGTTATGTATTTATTTTAATATGAACGTTGTGTAGATTAAGTTTATATTTAAAAACATACATAGCTTGTAGTGTTAGATATGTATTGCGAAACTCCTGCTTATTCTCCAAAGTTGTCGAAGTTTCTCGAGAATGAGAATCAACAATATATCTATACGTAAACGTTTAAATATAGCTCAGTATTGTTCTGTAATCTGAATTTTCAAGAAAACCTTCCCACGCCTATAAATACAACCAAGAAATGGCTAATACAGACCAAAGTAGATAGCCAGTATCGGTTCATGGGCACAAAATGTACACAACTAAACAAGAATTACGTTAGTAAAGTATGGACCTGTAAAAGTTAAAGGTGTTATTTTTTTCACTTATAAAGAAATCTGTTTGGAAAAATATTTTCAGAGGATAGTTGTTTTCATAAAATTGAGAACATGGAAAAAAACACCAGGTCTATGGTTAGTGTATCCTTTAAATTTCTTTTTTATAATAGTGAGTAAACATATTTATTATGTAGTAAAATGTAAGTTGTGATCTCATTCAGATGACAGCAAATTTTTAAGTCCTACAGACAGTAAGATTGTCCTTAAAATAATGGTTTTAACGTAATTAAATCTAGACATTGATGACGTAATCATATGTGGCAGTACAGTGTACTCCCATGTAAAACTCATGTAAGTATAAAGTATCGTGTAAAATGAAATATTTTGTGAAGTTATATTGATATCATAAAGTCAAAATAGTGAAAGTGTAAGTTTTAATTATTGCATGATATTTAAATAAGTGTTCTTTTTCAGGACGATTTACATATAAATGGTCAGGAAATGCAATTAAATATAGAAGTAATGAATTAGTTTTAAATTGTTATTAATTATAGTCAAGTTGAGACACGTTGATACATGATGTGTGCGTCAGCATTATCTGACGTCGTGGCCGCCTGTGATGGCGACATGACTCGCGGTCCTCCCCCATAACTACTGACAGGCTATGTTCAGTCAGAGGCCATTCTAGGAAAGCAAACGAAAAATTGATTACATTTTAGATAATGCCTAGGTAAGAATTGATGATAGCACAAATACGAAAGTGCCAAAATAAGTGTGTGCAATCTAGGTTGTTGCATTTAGTTAAAATGAATTCTTCTTTCCTTGTAGATGTCATTCTTTCCAGCTTCCAATACTGTATGCTTTACGTTTTTGCAATCGTTTAAACGTGTTTTTTTTTCACAGAATCTATAACATTTTCTGCAGAATCAACTAACAGCTAGGATATTTTAAAGTCAGTATGATTAACAAAACTCTTTCGACATTAGATTGAACTGTAAAATTGATGAAAGTGTACAAACAGTAAGATACCAAACAAATGATATCTTGGCCTTTATTTGCTTCGCTCTTCGAAGCAGCACTGATGAGCCGTGTAATCGACGAAACTAGTTTGCTGCAGTGGGACTGGCGAAACAAAGAATAAATTAGGCTTCTATTTCAAATTTTCTTCACTCAAATTCACGTTTTAGTGAGGAAAAGACATTCATAAATAAATGAACTTTAACGGAATTTAAGGAAACTACAAACGATGAGTAGCCTATTCAGAAACTGGATCATGAGCAAATGAGCTAACTTCATACCACTTTATAATTTATATTGACCTAGCTAGAGTACCCTTCCGTTCGACAGGTGAAATAAAACCTTTGTAACAAAGGATAGGAAATTGTGCTTCTATGTTTTTTCTTAACATGATAAACATTAAAAGAGTATAGGGACTGGATGTCTCATAGGTGTCTGTGACTTGTTGACAGACAGCACACAATTCACTTGTTTTAAAATAATATTGTTACCTCTCTGTATGTTCGTTTGTTAAATTTTCTTCGATACAAGCCCTTTCTTAAATAAAACTAGTTTATTGTTTTTCAATACAACTTTTCAATACACTTAATTTCCACAGTTGCTTTCACTTAAACACACGCTATAATTCACAACAAATTACTCACTTTATTACCGCGCTTGACTCAATTGTCCATCTCTATCTTCGCCTGTCAGCAACTATAGTTCCGATCTCTGTATCTGCTGTCCTTGGTTCCCCACTCTCTGCTTGTCTCCTTTGTCTAGCGCACTTATACACGATAATACCGCCCTCGTAGCCTCTTCGAGAATCTTCTAGACACTCATCACGTGCTACCAGCGTCACTTGACTTCCGCTGTCGTAACACACTAGCGTTTTTCGCGAATTTTCTAGATACTCATTACATGTTACCAACATCACGTGACTACCGCTGTCGTAACAATATATTCAAAACAAGTCAAACGTACGTACAAAAATTCGTTACACTATTGGTTACTACAGTTTTATCCATAACTATAAATAATTGACACGTCAAACTGTTCTCATTTAACTCGCTTTAAATATCGCCCGTTAGGGCTAAACTAACAACCACGCAGTCTAACTTCACTTTCACAAACTTAGCTTTTACTAACTTAACTCTCTGTATCTGCACGTATTTATAATACGCGACAGAAAAATCTAGAAATATTATCTAATATATCTAATCTAATCAAACAATCTAAGAGCAACAATATTACACATAAGGAGAAAAACGTAGAAGCTTCGAGTAAGATGACGTCAACAATATTAAGAAAGCCTAGTACAACAATTAAACTGCATACACAACTTACCACCCATACAGAGTTACGCAAAGAACCTTGTCACAACCATCGCTTAAAATAATCAACTTTTAACACTTGTTATGAAAATTAAATAATCCCTAAATAAACTAAGTAATAACTCTTATACTAAACAGTCTCGCATATCCAACATAAAGGTACCAATAATGAAAATAAAGACAAACTGTTTTCAATAATTCCATCAATACCTAATTAGATGGGGGTCAACCCCATGACCTTCCTTATGTCATCCTGTATCCCTGTGTCATGTTGGGTGCTGATTAATCAAGGATTAAAGAACAGATAGCCGAAAGGCTAACAAGAATATTAGGTTATAATTTTGTTGCTAAGTAATATGCCATAAAAGCCATTGTTGAAACGCATCGGTATCAAAACGCACGGGATTTTCTATGTATCAGAAGTTGTTAATCTAACTGATATACTACAGGGTGTACTATGGGGCGTGCATGTATGTAGATAAAATAAATAATAATACCCATGTGTACACCCTCAAGGTCCACTTAGTATGGGTGCAAAATTTCAGGTTTCTAGGTTCTTTCCTCTTGGAGCTATGGCGGTCACACACACAGACATGCCCTTTTATTATTATAGATGAATTAGCATCATACAGGTTTCTAATATATAATGAACTAGCATCATACAGGTTTCTAATATATAATGAACTAGCATCATACAACTTTCTAATATATAATGAACTAGCATCATACAGCTTTCTAATATATAATGGACTAGCATCATACAGCTTTCTAATATATAATGAACTAGCATCATACAGCTTTCTAATATATAATGAACTAGCATCATACAGGTTTCTAATATATAATGAACTAGCATCATACAGCTTTCTAATTTCTTTAGAAATTTGGTATGATGGGCTTGTTTGTTTCTTAAATTTCGCACAAAGCTACGCGAGGGCCAGGTGCTTTAGACGTCCCTAATTTTGAATTGATAGACAAGAGGGAAGTAGCTAGTCAATACCACTCACCGCCTATTATTTGACTACCCTTTACCAACGAATAGTGGGATTGAATGAACGCCCCCACGACTAAAAGGACGAATAATTAAAATGTAAGTTTCACGCTTTATATAAAAAAGTGTTTTAATGCTAAATTTTATATTTTTAAGTGGGTAAGAAAAAATTTTCACTTTGGTGCCAAATATGTGTTTTGAAAAAAGGTCTACACTTTGCAGGGTCCCAGAACTTTGTTGATAGCCCCGATAGTAACGGAGTAGTATATTAATGTAGTAAAAAAACTACTTTACACCAACCTAGGAGATAAACGAAGTTGTACTAACATAATGATAAATCACTTCTTCTCGAGTATTGTGTAAATTCTGTAATTTACTTCAGGAAAACTTAGTGATCTAACAAGTGGTTCGTCACTTTAACATTAAGCAACACATTATGACTGATCACACTTAATACCACATTTTTGTATGGGCTGAACTTGACCAAGTGATTAGCGTTCCGAACTGTGAATCTGAAGTTCCATGGTTCGCGTTCTGTTGCCGCACAATCGCGATCTGTACTTTGAGCGATAGGTGGGTTATAAGGGTAACAGTCAATCACACTTTTCGATTAGAGTAGCCACGAAATAGCGGTGGTTGCTGTTAACCACTTACCTTCCTTCTAGCCTGTCAGTTAAAAGCTTGAGACACATAGCGCAGATACCCCTTGTATAGGTTTGCGCGAATTTTTAAAACAAACAAAACCTTTTTACGTATGAAATGAAAACAGAAGCTTGGACTGAACTTTTGTAGTTATATCTAGTCTTCCTTTCCTGTCTGAAAATTATAAATAAAAAACGTAAATAAAACAGGCTACACGAGGGCTATCTGTGTCAACCGTCCTTAACTTAGCAGTGATAGACTAAATGGAAGACAGCTAGTCAATGCAACCCACCGCCAACTGTTAAGCTAATCTTTTACCAACGAATAATGGGATTAACCATCACAGACACAGGCAAAAAGGTGAGTATGTTAGGCGACGGGGATTCGACCTCGCGATCTGCATGCAGATTGCGAGTCAAGTGCCATCAGGCCTCAGGAGTGTTGCACTTGATAGGATTTTTATCAACTCCAGAAGACCACAAGAAACAAAAAAATGTAGGAATTACGAAACGATATGATCTTAACATTAAGACCACTCAAAGTCTCATGGAAGTCAACAGAACGCTCTCGGGTGTGTAAAAAACGTCCCAGAACTTCAATAAAAACTTCCCAGAATGTTGTATGTCAGCAGGAGCAATGAGGTATCAAAAACTTACAGTAATAATAGTATAAACATGGCGGGTAAGAAAATATTTCGGTATTGCATGTTATGCCACATAATTAATTAATTAAGTATGATTAACCAAAATGAACTGGTCAGAAGTTAGAATTAAGTATGATATGTAGAAACTTGAGATTTATTACTTTGCCGCTAGATGTCACCCATATGGAACTTAAGTTACGAATACTTAGCTATCATGTTATAGATTTCTATAAAAAAAAACAAAAACACAAGTCTATCCTATAGTCTTACACTAAATTTCTGTGTAAATTTATTTATAGATATATATATAAACTTCTACACGAGTCATTAAGCTTATAATATAGAATCCTCAAATACACGAGCCAGTTTTCCTCAAATGTAAGTGCAAGTATCGCCAAATTAAACCACTTCTATTACGGCTAATGACAAATTATATTCATCTATCTCCTACTTTCGTTTTGTCATGATGAAACCTAGGAAAAAAAACATTTAACTTAAAATAAAAAAATATTGGCACGCTGCTATTCTGTATCCTGTTAATTCACGCTATGTAAGAATTTATTTGTTTATACTACTATATTTTTGAAGCTAACCTAACCAAAGTTAGCATGCGGTCTCTAGGTGTCCTTATCTCTACGGCATAGCCCATACCAAGGGTGTTAAAACGCCCCCACAAGGCCACCAAGAAATTAACATGGTCTAGGAGTAGGTTTTCTGAGTCGCTGAATTCAAATTTGACATTGAGATTTATGTTCTAGCCCCTTCCCTTGGGATCCCGAGGCACCATTCTTGAAACTGTCATACCTTCCACCCTACTCACAGACACAAATATATACTTTAAAGCTATCAGGACCACAGGTGGCACACGTGCTCATATATCATAGGATAGTCCCAACGTTTTTTTTTATTTGGGGTTCGGGCCCTTTCGGGGTAGCTATAGAAGTAACTGAGGATAATGGAGAAGCTTCGTCTGTACATTGGGGGCCTCTTTGAACTCTTCAGCAGAGCGAGAATATTTGATAGTAGTAATGATGATTACTAGATTATACCACGCATTTTATGCATGTTGTTGTTTGTTATTAAGCACAAAGCTACACAAAGTACTATCTGTGCTCTGCCCACCACGGCTATCGAAACCCGGTTTCTAGCGGTATAAGTCCGCAGACATACCACTGTGCCACTGGGGGGCATTTTATGGAAGGATCCTATAAAGACAAAACAACATTTGAAAGTTCATGCAAGCCAACCAGCACGAAAGAAAATTTTGCTATATATCTTTGATACTGTAATTTTATTGCTTTGTTTAAAAAAAATTGCATGTAGAATAAGGTACATGGTTTGTGTATTACTACGCTCGTCCTCGGTGAAATAAGAACACACAGAAGTGCCCTAATTTAATGCTGAAAATTAGAATGTTGTGTGACCGTAGCGTAGTAGTTTGAACCCTATTGTACGTGATAATTAATCTGAGTGAAAGTAATAGCATTTTTTTTCATCTTTTCAGTACTTAATTTACAGAAAAAAGGGAGAGGGGCATAACGGATTCCCGATTTTGAGTTTTGGAAGATAGCAATTTTAATTTTACCGGGACTGTTATTTTGGGATAGGTTTGGAGGGGAGTAATGCAGTTGACAAACATTAATTCGGAATGCATCAGAGGCTGTCTTAAAATTAATTTTAGTATACTTTTAGAATTAAAAAAATCAAAATTAAGTTCCGGACCTGAGAGCCTGAAAGAATCAGCAGAAATTAAACACGGGATCCTGTCTGTATTAGTTTAACGTTATTAACGTAATTTTAATATAAAGCAGATTCCATCATCTTTGGGAAAAGTGAATTGTGGAAAGAGAAAATCGTATGTAGAAAAGAAACTGAGTGTATATGGAACTACTGAACAGGCTGTAACTTTCACGATGATATTGTAGTAAATACTCGCAAGCAGTGGCGTGCAGAGGTTCTAAAGGGTTCTACTATTCAATTCGACTTTTTGCGTTGGATGCACGGGGCCCCGGCACCTTTCGCCCATCTCTGCTCGCAAGTAAAGAAGTAGATTAAGTTAACTTAAAAGTTAAAAAACAAAACAAAAAACATCGACTTGCAAGCAATCCCGTTTATCAGTAAGATTAAGATTTTACTGACAGAAATTCAGTGAGGTACATATATAATGATATTGGACACAAGAATAAAAGATGAAAATATATATATCGGGTAAATCCCTAAGCAGTTTCAAGTTTGAAATAATGCTGCATTTCTGAATACAGAAACAAAAATGTATTTCTTGAGCTGTCTTTACAGAAATGCTCAGACCGCTGCTGTGGAAGGAAAGGTATAGTTATCATGTCTAATCTGTTTACTTTTGAAAACTCTGTGCTGAAGCAATGATCAGATTATGAAAGTATTTTGCCATTACCGTTATCAGTTTAGCTGACAGAAAAATGATAAGTCGAGAACAAACGTTTGTTTTCGGATGAAATGAGTTACCCGTTTCGTCTTTCACGATGTTTATTAAAATTACACGGAATAACGAGATGAAAAAGATAGTAAATCTCTTCTGTTGATTAAAAAACTGCCGCGAAGAAATGCTACGTTTCATACTACTGTAACTTTTAAAACGGATTATCTAACAAGACTTTAATTTCATAATAATGGGAAAACATTGTTTCTTTGAAGTTAAGCATAAAGCTATACAATGGACTATCTGTGCTCTGCCCACCACGGGTATCGAAACCCGGTTTTTAGAGTTGTAAGTCCGCAGATATACCGCTGTGCCACTAGGGGGAGGGCACTTTATGAGACATTAACCATGATTGTTGCCATAAATGTGCCAGTAACTTCCCGATAATGAAATTCTTATGGACTATTTTCTTCAATTCCAATGCACATGCATGTTAACGAAAGTGAGCGAATAAAAGTAAACTGTGAACATCGAAAATATTGAAAATCAATTTTTATTCATATACTGCTCTAACATTAACGCGTGGCACTTTTATATCGATCGGATATTTCGAATTTAAAATCCAACGAGATAACTGTTAGAAAAAATAAAAAAAAGCTTCACAAAATTTTACGCTAAGAAAAATGAGTTTTAAAATATAGGACAAAGCAAGTATTGGATAAAGGAAAAAAAAACAACATAAAAACTTTCCACAATGGAAATTACAGCATAATTAATTACTGATCCATAAAACAACCTTACGTCATAATCGTCCTTCATCTTCTTAAAATAATAAAACATGATAGATTCGTAGTCAGTAAGAAAAGATCTCTATGAAACTATTACTCAAATCAGCTTATAAATGTCAATCGAACAAGATGAAACAGGTCGATAAGTTAATTCTTTCGAAGAACCATCAGCAGCAAATTGAAACGGCTTTGATTGGATGAAAGAAGAAGGTATTTGAAATATTAACATTCTTTTAAGGATAACTGTAAACATTATGATTTTCAGGTTACAGACATTTCATAGTTTATCTTATTAAAGTTATATATATATGTGTGTATATATTAGGTCAAATTCTACAAGTTAATGGATAAGCTTTGTGACATTATCGTACTTTAAGCTTCTTCAAAGGAATGTTTTATTTTACCAGAGGACCGCAAGTATTTTTTTTTACATAAGCTAAGACTATATAAACTCACTATGACTTCATATAGTCCAAGTGAAAACAGTGATTGATTTACAGTAGGTATAAAGATGAAGTTCAAATTTTGGAGTGATGTTGTAAGTTTATTTTATCAAACTTGTCTTTGTTCTGTCTTAGAATTATGTTCTGAAGCATAAATTAATAAATATACTTTAACGAGAAATTACCAATTAATCTATTATAACGCTTTTTTGGAAGATTGCGTGAAAAAAATCTTGCACATATTTCTTTAATATTTTCATAGAATACCATGACCTCAAATCTGAGACTTTTTTACAATATGTTTCTTTTCGTTTTACCAGTCTATAATTTAATCCTAGCTGATCTCATTATTTACAATTCAATTTCGTGAAAAGGTAACTTTTATCTACTTGATATTGCGTTGGTGTATGATATTTAGTAACGATATGCTCACTCAAATGTACATAAAAGCTCAAATATATTATTAAACATAATAACTGAGATTGCTTTTAACCGTTGAAATAATGCATGATGATAGCTTACAGAATACAATTAGTTTTTAACTTAGCTCTTAGAAGAACTCTTAATCCAAAGAGAAACAAACATATTTCATTTAGCGAAGATGGTATGTTGAAAGAAAGTAACGAATGTGATACACCATGTTGTTGTTTTTTCATCTGCTGATGTTAGGTTTCAACTTTCGAATTTTACTTATTAAAACACGTTATTAGGTTTAATTATGAGGAATATACACTCGTAAATCGATAATGTTTAGTAGACTAAAATGACACATTTTCAAACTATCAAACACATTACTGGCTTTATACAGGACATCAATTTTGTTTGTATTACAAATTACATGTGGCAAAATTGCATAATTGTTTGTCTCCTACCTTTAATATAACACATATATCAATATCAATCGCTATATGGAGTCTAACTATGGTAATGTTTGCTCAGGGTTGAGCTGTATGTTCATTGGAATTGGAATTATCACTAACATATCTATGATGTATGAATTCTTCAATTTATATTACTTTAATTTGAAAATACTGTTGGATATTTTGATTGTAATTTTTCCTTGATATCATTCACTTTCGATTGGGAAGAATTTCAATAGATTAGTGGTTGAGTGACAGGTATAAATGTATATCAAACGTTTAGAATCAGTGTTATTATTACACATTTTATATTTTAACGTCCACTGTACACAATATAAGTGCAAAGTTTATGGTGTTTTGGAAGAAGTAATTTTTAAGGTAATTATAGCACAAAATGTATAATTAAGCAAAAGGTG
This sequence comes from Limulus polyphemus, assembly GCF_000517525.1. Lineage (NCBI taxonomy): Eukaryota > Metazoa > Arthropoda > Merostomata > Xiphosura > Limulidae > Limulus > Limulus polyphemus. Next base: position 275,703 of record NW_013666228.1, read on the forward strand.
GTTCCTGATGCGCATAACTCGTAGTAGATTTCGTAAGTGTCAGTGAATGCATGAATACAAACAGCTGACTGTAATTATCCTTAGTGAATACAAACAGCTGACTGTAATTATACTTTGTGAATACAAACAGCTGACTGTAATTATACTTTGTGAATACAAACAGCTGACTGTAACAGTCACCTGTCTAAATTCACAAAGTATAATTACAGTCACCTGTCTAAATTCACAAAGTATAATTACAGTCACCTGTCTAAATTCACAAAGTATAACAGTTATTGTTTGTGAATACAAACAACTGACTGCAGGTATCTTTGGTGAATTTCGACAGCTGACTGTAATTATCCTTTGCGAATTTCCACAGCTGAGTTATGTTGTTCATTTTCCTGTATTATTCAGGTACACATATTTCTTCTCCTTTTATTAAAGTCTAGAACATTCAATAAATTTCAAAAAGGAGTACGAGACCCATAACTCGGAACCTTAATAAACACAGATACTTATAAAAACTAGAGAAGTATAGCTTGGTCTTCATACATCGTCCGTGGTTTTAGGTTTAAATAAGTTGTTTACAATCGATAGAAACGGGAGTATAAAAAACTAGTATGATTTGGAGTGAGAAAACTACTGTGTATTCTTGAGATTTTTTTGTTACATACAAAATACTTAGAGAGGAAACATTATTCTTAGATACACGCTTATATGATATTTTAATTGTTAATAATATGTGTAGAATACTTCATAACATTATCACATGTTAAGCTTTGCCAAATATTAAAGCATTTACTTGAGAAGCACATACAACACTAGGCGTTTGCTGCTTATATTCAAACAGCTCACCAATGCATGCAAGAAGAAAATTATCTTGCCACCCAAGTTTTGGCCTTTTATAATCACATTCAACATCTCAAGCTACAAGATGCTATAAAACCCATTCCAAAAATTACACAATGTCCATCTATTGTAAAGGAAAATGCAGTAACTACCTATCCGAAGTTTTATATCTGTTTCATGGTTTCTTAGATATATGTGTAAACACTGTAAGCAAATCTTGAAATAGTTCTGGAAAAAAATGAGAGTGACCAAGGCAATTCGGTTTGGGATAGCTGGTGTGCAATATTAGTTTGACATAAGAGATAAATGACTTCCGGCACATGTTTCTGTTTATCAGTTGAGTGAAAGGTAAGAAATATATAGAAAGTGGAACCAGGAATAAAACTCAACCTAGAAGTGTCATAATTTGGGGTTACTTGAGGCAGGTGGGTAAAATAAAGCAACATTGCAAACGAAAGCAGTAGACACTTTGTTAGCAATGTTAAGGAAGCTCACTAGAGACCTTTTTACAGGAAAAAATAAATCTTGTATTGGACAGTTTCAGTGTATTGGTGATTCCAATAACTAACATTTTTTTTCAATACAATAACCTGAGCTACGTAAACAAGGAACTACAAAACTAACATCCCTGAAAAACTTCATCTGGAGGTCTGAGAGGAAGAGATTGATTACGTAAACTCTTTCACGTTTCCTGCAATGTTGCTAAAGAGCTAATGACAGGTTTATGGATTAATTCTTAGGATTATATATATAGTGGCATGGTGTATAAAGATTAACTGTTAGTGAAGTAACAAGTAGTGTATATATACATTCTGTTGAATTTGGCACAAAACTGAATACACTTAGTGTTAAAATACTCTAGGAAAGACCTCGTATAACGTGCTTTATGGAAAGTGTTGTTGTAAAATGTGAGAGTTATGGGTGAAGGGGGGGGGGGTCTGCAGTAAAGAACATATGAATAGATTACCAGCGTAACACAAGGATATTTAACAAAGCTTGTATCTTCTAGAAAATGAGATTTACACCATCTTCAGTGACGTCGGTGTTCTAATCAACCATGGAGGTTAAATGTGTGATATTTTCCGTGGACACGACGTGTATTCATATTGTTACTGCGTTGTATACTTATAGACATCCATATCTATCTGCCTTCTGCTCAAACGTTTTCAAGGATAACAAAATTCAAAACATATGTCAAACCTCAAATTATCGACTCTTTTTCATACTCATTATTAGTGGGGGTCCATATATTGAATAATTTAATGTTTTATCTTGTTACAACATTCAATAGTTAAAACTGACTATCTGGACTTTGTTGGGCTTGAAGCCGAATAACGGAATCGACTGTCACTCTTATAATGAGTCAACAGCTGAACTGAGGAGCGTGTTCAGCAGTAAAGTGATGCAATTCTTAGACCTATCGATCCGCAGCCTGGCACACTAACCACTATGACACTCTAGTCACAATTATATCATTAACATTTTAAGTAAAAACCTGAAAAATCAACAAACTTTCCTTTAAGCTTCTATGGCAAAAGTGGGGTTATAGGGTAACACATTCAGATGTATTTGTTAAATAATTATAAATCACTCTGATGAGACCTATAATATAACACCTCTGTCTAGTATAAAGTAATTCTATAACTATAAATTCGTTATTTTACAATTATAACTATAAAAGTCGTATGTGTATTTCCACGTATAAAGTCTCCATAAATACAGTACATGCAGATTGTTTGAAACCGAGTAAGAGCAGTAATTAACGTCTAGTATGTGGTGAAGGTAAAGGATAAAAACAGGAGAAGTGACGTAATTTCTGATGTAATTGTTATAAAATCATTATTATTATATCTTATAAAATAATGTTTTAAAGACAAACCCTGAGGCTTCAAGTGAACAAATGTTTCTATTATTTTGTCATGTCTAACTAACACGGCTTATATTTTTAGCATTACTAAAAATTGCTGTTTTCATCCTGAAATGCAAAAGTTTCATAACGCTTCTCACCTGGCATGAAAATGTCTTTATTGTATCTTAGTTCAGTATACATAGAGAGGAACAATACGTGGAATGTTCGGACAAATACAGATAAGATAGTTAAAACTACAGAATATAGAGTATTCCGAAACATAGATGTAGTAATAGATTTTGTTTTGTGAAAGAAATTTGAAAAAGTGGTCAGTTGTTAAATTATAATCAAGAACAATCGCTATATAGAATTTAACTTTGGGATGCTCCAACAAGTTCATCATATATGAGACTGTATTGTAGCATACGAAGATTTTATCATTTCAATCTTCACAACAATAACTTTGTAATCTTTGATTTTTTTTTAACTTACTTTACTTTGATGTTATGGTTGCACTGTAAAAGTTACCAAAAATCCCACAGTTTAGTCATACGACAGAAACCTAAGAGCTGACGGAGGGTGTTGTTGACTAGCTACTTACCCTCTAGTTTATCAGTTAAAATATATGGACAGTTTTACACAGATAACTCTTTTTCTTGCTTTGTGCGAAGATCCTAAACATAACAAACTTTCGTCATAATTGTAAACATCACAAGTCGATTACTTTTCCACCACGTTTCTTAAGAACAGTGAGTACATCACTACTTGTAGTAACGTTAAATAGAGCAACAAATATTAGGACATATAGACTATAAAAGACCATTGTGTATCGCTAATTATTGTTTCTTCAGGGTTGAACTATTTAATCTTCGCTATGAATTTTCATAGGCTTATGGATTATACGTGTATTTATCCCAAAATACCTATGATGTATGAATTCTTCAATTTATATTACTCTAATTTGAAAATACTGTTAGATATTTTCAATGTTATTTTCCCTTTATAACACTGACTTTCGACTGGGAAGAATTTCAATAGATTACTGGATGAGTGACCGGTAGAAATGTGTGTCAAACGTTTACAGTCAGTGTTGTTATTACACCTATAATTTTCTAACATTCTCTATACAAAGTATAAGTGTAAGATTCATAGTGTTTTAGAAGAAGTAATTTCTAAGGTAATTACACCACAAACTGTATAAACAAGCGAAAGGTGGTTCTTGGTACTCATACATTGTAGTAGATTTCGTAATTGTCAGTGGATGCATGTATATAAACAGCTGACTGTAAGTGTCCTCTGTGAATTTCCAAAACTGCATCATGTTGTTCATTTTACTGTGTTATCCAGGTACGTATATATCTTCCTTGCTTCTTAGAGTCTACAGACTTACAATGAATTTAAAAAAATACATGCAACAACTTGGAACTTTTTTAAGCACACATAGTTATAAAAAATAGTGAAGTATAACTTGGCCTTTATACATCGTTCGTGTTTTTAGGTTTAAATAAGTTGTTTAAAAGCGATAGAAACGGAAGTATATAAAAAAAAAGTGCGTTTTGGAGTGAGAAAACTGTTGTATATTTTTTGTATATAACACATGCTTAGAGCGGAAGCATTATTCTTAGATAAATGCTTATATCATCTTTTAATGGTTAATAATATAGACGTAGAGTACTTTATAACATTGTCACATGTTAAGCTTTGCCAAATGTTAAAAAATTTACTTAAGAAGCACATAAAACACCAGTAGTTTGCTGCTTGTATTCACACAGCTTTAAAATGCACGCAACAAGAAAATTATTTTGCCATCCAAGTTTTGTTTCCTACAATCTCAAGCTACAAGATGCTATAAAACCCATTCCAAAAATTGCACACTGGCCGCCTATTATAAACAAAAGTGCAGTAACTACCTATCCGGAGATATCTAATTGTGTTCGATGATTACTTTTATATAGTTCTCCTGAACAAAAGAGAGTGACCAATGAAAATCGATTTTGGATAGCAAGTGTGCAATATTAATTAGTTTGACTTCCGACAAGAGTGAGAAAGGTATCAGAAATATATAGAAAGTGGAACCAGGAATAAAAACTGGAAACTTGAGAAGTTGGATAACATAGAACAACATTGCAGTAAACCGTATGTTAGCAATGTTAAGGAAGCAAATTAGAGAAAGTTTTAACAGGCAAAAAGTAAATTTCGTATTGAACATTTTTAATGTGTAGATGATGCCAATAACACATGTATATATTTTTTAATTATGATAATTTGAACTATGTAAACAAGTAACTAAAAAAATATCATTCTTGAAGAAATTCGTTTAGAAGTCTGAAAGAAAGGGATTGTTTGATTACATCATCTTTCTTCACGTAATATACAATGCTTATGAATAGTTAGTGATAGGTTTAAGGACTAATATTTAGGATTATATATATATATAGTGGAATGGTATATAAAACTGATTGTTAGTGGAGTAACAAGTAGTGTATATACACTGTTGAATCTGGAGCAGAACTGAATACACTTAGTGTTAAAATACTGTAGGAGAGTTTGTGAAACTAAAAGTGAGTTTTTAAGCACTGCATACGAAATCCTCTAGCGTTGAACAACTTCTATCATAGAAGGTTATATTATTTTAATAAGCAAATAAACAATTCATGTTACAACCACAGCTGATATAAAGTTGCACTAGCTCGAGCTGTTTGAGAACTACATTTTGACAACGTTTGGTGTTCGTAGGTAGTGTATGTCACAGAAAATAGATGGGTTTTGACAAGTGTATGTAACAGCTGTTTCTGACAAAAGATATCCAGATCTGAAGCCATAAAGAAGTATTCAAGGCGGGAATTTAGAATTCCAAGACAGGGATATATCTTGTATGTAATGACATTGGAAAATAAAGAAATATGGATCAATTCGGGGTCAGATTATTTCCACGTATTGAATTAACCCAAAAAATAAGTGTAATACAGATCACATCGACTTTTCAAATACATTTTTCTAAACTATATATGCACCACATTACTTGTGGGACCATATCGTTTTTGTTGAAAGTGTCCCTAATAAAGCATTAATACCAAAACAATGTAAATAAATCTACCATCAGTATTGCAGTTAGTCCTATTAATTAATACTTGAATCCTCTATGTCTTTTATATTAAATATCAATTATTTCTCTAATGTTTCTTTTGATCAGTTCACTCCATTCAGTGTTGTTGCAATGTAAAACATCAAATTACACAATATATGGACCACACTGGTAAAGAAAAGTACAAAAACAAGCCTGTAGTTTGAGATTTGACTTATGTTTTAAATTTTGTTATCATTGAAAGTATTTGAACAGAAGACAGATAGTTATGGATGTATAAGTTTATATAACTCAGTAACGATTTAAATATACGTCGTTTCTATGGAAAATATCGTCTTCCATTTTAATATAAGCACATCGAAGGCACTTATGGTGTAAGTTTCCTTCTTTTCTTGAATATATCAACTTTGCTAAAAATCCTTATATTACACTGGTAATCTGTTCTTGTATTTATTAACTTAGCATGAATACTCGTTTCATTCTCCAATTGGTTGGGGTATGCGACGGTTGAACTAATATGTCGTGGAAGTAACTTATGTGCAACTTGTGGTTTGTGTCGCTTTTACAAACAGATATCCTTGTTGATTTTGTCTCTTACTGTTGCTTGGGTCAAGAAAATGGCTTCTGCCACTGACCTTTTTCTACGTGACCTTTCACCTGTTACAGGACGCCGACCTTCGCATGACACGGGTAGAGTACAAATTGTTCGTATTACTTTCTGGGTGGTCAAAGTGTCAGTTTCTATCTATCATTTCAGTATTCCTTGCATCAGCGGCTGAGTGGAGTTATAGTGGCCTAACAGGTAAGCGTAAATAGCTTCCTCTGTTATTTTCCTATGCAAATTTTTATCACTATAGATGAAAAAAAGCATTTAATACGATTTATTTATCGTTTTTAATACTTCTACTCGTGAATTGAAAAACTTCTATATTTGAGACAACCTTTCTAATCGAATTGAAGTTGTTTCGAAAATCAAATGAATTTATCTAATGGGTTACTATGACATTACATTATACTACGAGTACTGGATATATCAGTCCTAATACAATGATGATTAGATCTGGCTACACTAGATGATGCACTGCTAAATATATTCGAAACAAATTTATCAATTTGATCAAAAATACCCTATTGTCATAGTTGTTATGATCTTAACACATTGAAATAATTAATCCGATTTATTGTTTTAAAAAAATCGATCTTATGTAAAAAGACATTATTGCGTAGCCTATTAAATAGACTGATTTGTTTATCGACTTTATTGAGAGGATCAGATTATAAAACTATGGAGTGAACAACAAGTGTAAAATAAAAGACATTCGCATTTTCACTGAAAGTCTGCTAATAACAATAAGTGATTTTTATGGCGAAGGATTCACGTATTTAGAACTAGAATTTTCGGCCTTTTTATTCCATTTTAATTTTTAAATAGTTCTAAGTATGCTATGTTTTCTCAGTTTGGAATGCCTTCGATATAAATACTACTGAAAATCCTGTTTAACCGCCATTACGTGCATCTTTAACTATGTAATATTTTTTTCTGTTAGTAAGAAAATAATCGCTTTCCAAATATAATTTCTGCAGGCCCGTCTTTCTGGCCCAAGCTGTTTCGTCAGTGTCGTCGAGGTACCCAGTCACCTATTGATCTAACTCGGCGACACCTGAAACTAAATGGCATCAACTTCGTGGATTATAATTTAACATTGAATTCCATGATATTGAAAAATGATGGGAAAACTGGTATGTTACATTATGTATTTTATACTTTATCTAACTCATCTATAAAGACGTAAACGAGAGACATGATACGTAACAGCATTTTGGAAGTGATTTGCATAAAATCGTTAAATTGTATGGATGTTATGTTTGCTGGTAGTAGAAAGTTGCATACTAAACTTTCACTGTTTAGTTGACACCAAATAAGATGCAAAGAACGAAAAACAATCTAGCTTTAAGCGGTGTTTTGGAAAAGCTAGAAATTACTAGATATGAAAATTATTAACAGTGTAATGCAAACACCCTAAAAATACTCACTACAGTAAATACTAACAAATTTACGTTTCGTAAATTCCATTTCGCAAAAGAGAAACATTTGAACACACTTTGAAGTTAATGCTTTTCTATTTCATATTTTACTGCTGAAATTAAGATTGAAATGTTTCGCATATTTCTTTCCCTTGTAAAAATGGAACTTTCTAATTATCTTAAAGTATTAATCACACATTTTATATAATGATAAACATTAAATAAAGTAATAGAAGATACAAAATTCACAAATCCATCGCCTTGCATTATAATCAGTTCAAACGATATATTTAACAAACACGTGGCTGTTTAGATTGCTTTATAGGTAGATTTAATACAATTGATAACTCATGCTCTTATAAATATATGCTTTAGTGAAAGTGACCTTCAACAGCACTGGTATTCCGATGATATATGACAAGAAGCTAAAAGCAGAGTACCTTTTACATTCCTTTCATTTTCACTGGGGGAAAGATGACACTCTTGGATCCGAACACACAGTTGAACAAAATGTCTATCCCATAGAAGTAAGTTTGTTTAGAATGATATTATGAAGAAACACGCCATAATATTTATAAGGTTTTAACTTTCTATTTTTGTAAAAGTTTAAGACTATTTGAAGTATTTCCCAATATTGCTTTCAAAAATAAATATATTTATTGATTTAACTACTACAAGGTGAAAAATTGTTTTCGATTTGTCTGATACTGATTTGACTGCTACAGATAAAATATTTTATTCATTTAGTGACTATAAAGTTTATTGTTGATATGCAGCTACATATAAAAAGTTTTATTGATTTGACTGCTACAGGTAAACATTTTACTAATTTATTTGCTATATATAAAACTCTTGGATTTCTTTGCTGCAAAGCAATAAGTAAAGTGTTAAGAACTTCAGAAGAAAAGAAACGGAATAGTTCTTAGAAGTTAGAGATTGAGTTGTTTAACTGTTGGTTAATATTATATTCTCTTAAAGAACCTTACATGTTGATTCATGTGAAAATGACTATAGTACAATACATCCATACTTATAACTAATATCGTTTTACTCTGGCTTGCTTGTAGCTCCACCTAGTTCACTACAATTCCAAATATTCCGACATCACGGAAGCTTTACCTCGGAAGGATGGCATAGCTGTTGTCGGTGTGCTTTTTAAGGTAGTGCTTATCTAATGTTGTGTTCAATATTTATAATAAAAACATTTCACTTTTAAAATATAAATTCACCTATTGTTATGTTTCAAAAATACAGTGAAAACTTCTGAGTTCATAAGTTAAAAGAAATGAATGAAAAAAAAAATGAACAGTTATATTTTATGCATTTATGATAATAACCTGAAATTAAATATGACTCAATAAAAATATTATTTTGATTTAAAACTTAACAAGAATACCTAATGAAGACTTTTTATATTAAAAATTCTCTAACTAATTAGAAAAAAATACACGTTGTTTCTTAACTTTTAATCGTTTTTTATCAGTTGAACAAAGATTCGTGTGACGACTTGGATGATATCACCGATTCCTTGGAATCAGTGGAAAATACAGGAGCTAAGGTCGTTATTACTAATCCTGACTTAAAGCTAGAAGATCTACTGCCGTCGGACACTTCGGTTTACTTTCGTTATCAGGGTTCTCTTACCACTCCCATGTGTACTGATGCTACTTGGAATGTTTTCATTGGAAAGACCATCTCACCAAGTCAGGTAAATGTCTGAAAACTACACAAACTACCCAATATGTCATTATGTATTTACCTGTTATGTATTACGTTTTTTGTGATACTCTACTTTTTACCTTTCTGATTAATGAACATAAAATTAGCTTTTAGAATGAACACAGATACGTTTATTGAAATAACACATGTATGTGAACGTTTTGTTGATTTTTTTTTCACAGTTGGAAAAATTCCGGTGTCTCAGAGATGTGTATGGAAACTTCTTGGTGAACAACTTTAGACCAGTTCACCTAAAAAGGAAATAAACCGTTTCCATGAATTTCTTTCAGTTTAAATCTGTTGAAGACAAGTTACTCGTCCTGCCTAATTTTATTGAATAACCAAGTTTATATAATTATGATTTAATTATGATGTGCTTTCAAATAATATTGATAATTTTCCTAGTGTGTGAATATTTTTGATCAAAAGTGTAACACGCTTTGACTGTCTGAAAAAATAAACTTTGCAATTTGAAAATGTTTTGGATGGGAGAATATGATTCGTTTAGTAAAATTTGTTACGTATTACAATTTGTACCGGACGAGCCTCCTATTTATTACATAACGTATTATAATTTTGAATAACCTGAAACTGAGTTAAATGATAATTTAGATTTAGAATGCACACAGTGGCACAGCAGTATGTCTGTGGACATACAATGCTAGAAATCGGGTTTCGATACCCGTGGTGGGCAGAGCACAGATAGCCCATTATGTAGCTTTGTGCTTAATTACAAACAAAATATTTAGAAATTAAATAAATGTCGATATGTATCCAATTTATGACACTTGCCAACAACACTGATGCACACAGTTTTTTAATATAAATATATTTTAATATCCAAAAAATAACACAACTTACAATAACAGTTATTACAAATAATGTACAAAAGATTTACAAACTTAGAAACAATATTTAGTACTCTGTCTGGTCTGGAAGTTCCTTGATATCTTATCGAGGGCCCAAGATGAGCGAATTAATTTTGAGTAGAAATAGATTCAATTCACTTAACAGGGAGCTAGCTCTGTGTTCTTCGTTTTTCGCCGGCCACACGCCGAGTTGTTCACCGATGAAGTTATATAATATTTTCATAAAAATACTAATGTCCGATGTGAATCTGATGAAGTTAAATGGTTTGTAGTATTCGAAATTTATAAACGTTTATGGTCAAATATCTGAAGTTCCCGATTAATAAGCGTTATAACAATCACAGTTATAGCTTCCAAGGTTTATAGCACACCAACTATAGCAAACCAATAATATATACTGTCTTTTGGCGCGTCGCGTTGGTTATATTTATAAGCGTGAGGAGAGTTTCTCGAAATTTCAGCTTACGCAACAATATAAACGATACACCAGTGTTTACGTAGACACATATATTGTTGATTCTTACACTCGAGAATTTTCTACAATTTTAGTGAAGAGGCGGAAATTTCGTAACACAGATTTAACAGTATAAGTTATATACATTTCTAAATATAAATTTAACATAAACAAATATCGATATTGAAATAGATATACCATAGTAAATCCGTCAGACCTCCCTTCTTAGAGAATTAAAAATTGCCGTTAGACAATTTTTAACTAAGATATTATATATACACATTAACAACAATACATTAAATATAATACATTATCAAAAGATTATACAACTTCAATAATCATGACAGTATATAACACAATCAATACAAATAATCTTATACGTAACATAATAGATTCAATAAACGCCGTTTCGTTTATCGCTAGCAAAAACAAAAGAAAAAATATCTAAGAAACTTCAATAGTCATGTGATGTTCGTTGTAACGAGGGTTAAACATTTTCTATATTAGTTTATTGTTTTCTTTTATTGGCTAACTTTTTAAATTATTGAGGTTTTAAAATAGCTTTTCTTAATGCACAATGAAAAAGAGCCAATAAGTTTTACACAACTAGCTGAGAGGTAAACCCAGTAGGGCATTATCAGCAAAACGTATCTTCAAGTTCAGTGTTATATTGTTTAAATCATTGTGTGTTTGTATATATAACAATAGATGTTAAATAATTTTTAGATCATTCCTTAAAAGTAAGGTAGGGTTAGAAATCATCGTTATTTTTCTTTGTTTTTCTTTTTGTTTGTTTCCCTTTCTTTATTTGTGTATAGGATTAATAACTACTTAAATCTACCAATTAAACTTTAATGATGTCAGCAAATGAGATATCCAGGATTTTCTGATTTCTGTGTTATGTTGTTTTATTAGTTAGGTTGATGTAGAGGGATACTTTTATCTTTCCTTATCTCGTGTGTAGTTTATACCCCATTATATTTCTATCATTCCAATTTATTGTATGGTATTCTTCTCTAGCATAATGAGATATTACAGATAGATCGGGAGCACAAAGTTTTATATATCGTACTATTCGCCTGAATTCTAACTGTTGATATGTTTGTTTTTTATTTCTCCAATGTAGTGGGGTTCATATTCACAAGAGATGTTGTAAATGATGCTTTACTGTCCATGTGGCTTGATATCTACTAACTACGATGGTATCTCGTTGCGTCTTGTGAAAACTGTTCTGAAGTTATGCTGTTTAATCTCTTTGTGACGTTAAGAGGAGACAATAATAACCAACAAGATAAAATATACCACGGGGTGTTAAAACGGGAATCCGTGGACCTATGGAATTGTGATAATTTCAAATCATGTATATATACATTAACAGCTGTATTAACTATCCAATATATTAAAATCTCTGCAAATTATATAGTTAGTACAATACAATTTGGAGTTTATTCTCTAGCGTTGAAAATAAGATAATTAATATACTATCATAAACAATATTAACTAGGTGAATGACTGGAAACTTATGATGATATTAAATGGGAGTGAACCGTCAGTTGGATATTCCAACCCTAATGGTATCGATATTCTTGTCCATAACTCTAACATTTTATCGAAAAATTGGGATAGCTCAGGAAATGTTGGGTATGTCTGAAGCAATGCAATAAATTTACTTTTCGAATTAACAGAATAAATATTTCATGTTATTTTTAGTTGGTCCAGTTTAAGATTATTTCTAGCACATACTGCTCATATTACCTTATACAACTTTATATCACTGATTCATAGAACTTAATGTCTATCATATGATTATATTTTGAAGGAAGATTAAAAGACTTGCAAATTATTATATTGAAGATAATTATATAATTGGGTAATATTTATATTTTTGGGTGTATGAGAAAAAGCTTAAACTACTAAACAAAAGCCTCCCATAACGCATTCAGACATAGAAGCTTTCCATATAGCCATGATGACAAGACTGCTCTTTAGTAGTAAACAGAAACTTTCCATAACACCCCCGAAGTAAGATACTAATAATCCTAATTAGTAAACAGGAGCTATCCATAATGCCGTCAGGATAAAACATTACTAAGTTCTCCTAACTAACAGACGCTTCCAATAACGCCGTTAGAATAAAACATTACTAAGTTCTCCTAACTAACAGATGCTTCCAATAACGCCGTTAGAATAAGAGACTGTTAATCTAAGCTAATAAATCGAAGCTTTCCATAACATTGTCAGAATATGACACTGTTCTTCTAGTAATGTCAGAGTGAATTCAAAGTTCTCTATTAAAAATGTACACAAATCATTGAACAATAATGAATAAAACAAACTACACCCTACCAGAACTACCTTAAAACAAACTACATCCTACCAGAACTACCTTAAAACAAACTACACCCTACCAGAACTACCTTAAAACAAACTACATCCTACCAGATCTACCTTAAAACAAAATACATCCTACCAGAACTACCTTAAAACAAACTACATCCTACCAGAACTACCTTAAAACAAACTACATCCTACCAGAACTACCTTAAAACAAACGACATCCTACCAGATCTATCTTAAAACAAACTACATCCTACCAGAACCACCTTAAAACAAACTAAAGGTAGTTCTGGTAGGATGTAGTTTGTTTTAAGGTAGTTCTGGTAGGGTGTAGTTTGTTTTAAGGTAGTTCTGGTAGGATGCCTACCAGAACTACCTTAAAACAAACTACATCCTACCTGATCTATCTTAAAACAAACTACATCCTACCAGATCTACCTTAAAACAAACTACATCCTACCAGATCTACCTTCAAACAAACTACATCCTACCAGAACTACCTTAAAACAAACTACACCCTACCAGAACTACCTTAAAACAAACTACATCCTACCAGATCTACCTTAACGAACTTTACAAATACTATCATAGAATATCTAATATAAAATTGTATAATATTAAACTGAAAAGTTCTAAATCAGCTACCTTCCTTGATATCACGTGGAGAGTTTAGAGCAATAAAATTTTTATACTTCAATTGGAAGAGCATCTTATGGACTTATGGGCTCAATGGTCTAGCCCAGACCGGGGTTCATGTACAGGTATCCTTAATTTTTAACAGTGGAATTAGAGGAAAGCATCATTCAGTAGCACTTGCCCCAACAAGGACTTTGTTGGGCCTTAAGCCGAATAACGGGATCGAGTGTAACTGTTATAATGCACCTACATGAACTGTGGAGTGTGCTCAGGAGCAAAAAGATGCAATTCCTAGACCTATCGATCTGAAGCCCGGCACCTTAACAACTATGCCATACCCGGCACAATTATATCACTTCCTTTTGAAATAAAAACCTGAAAAGTCAACAAACTTTCTTTTAAGCCTATATAGTTGCATGATTTTTGTATTCCCTTACTTTTGTGTGTATACAAACTATTGACTTTCGATTAGTGAATTATTTTAAATGACCTACTTAGCTGTTTCATCTTTATGTTAGCAAGTAAATAAAATCGCACGAATGTGGTTGAAACTAGGTTTTATGCACTATAAAAATACGAACACACTAATTAATCCATTCGTGCTTTTCCGAATTATCCGAAAACAGTACTATATTGTTATCCTTAATTACCTAGCAGACACTATTTTTCTACTAAAACCATTGATTCTTATGAAGTATTTACGGTATACAAATACTAGTTATATTAAATATGTGAAGGTTTTCCAAAAGTACATCTTTATTTTATAACGTATTTTCGGTATAGTATGGAGAAAACAATAGAGCAAAAACGTTACAAGACAGCGTGGGCAGTAACTAGCGAACAGGAAATATTTGATAGGGAAGATGTAGGCTTGAGGTCATAGCAGAAGAAAGCTTAAAGCAACATTCCAGTCTTTATCTCAGCGTAAGAATTCACAGCTCGCACACGTGGTATGTTGAGAAAACCCCAATAGTTTAATAAAATGCAGGACGAAATGAGCCAGTGTAAAAAAAAGAAGCAGTTAATGGAACGGTGGTGAAAGACAAGGGTGAGATACTGCTTGTGAAGAGTCCGTGTTACGGGGTTTGTCTATATACACCATAATTTAATTGCATTGGATGATTTCTCCAATGATATTAGATAAAGGACAAAAATAAGTTCTGTAAGGACCAATAACAAAGTAGACTTTGGATAAAGTCTATTGGAATAGTCCATTTGTTTCTGGAATATCCCACTTGCACCAATCGAGTTAAAAGAACTACTTTTGAAAGTAGATCTGCTAAACTTCTTGAACATTTGGAAAAATACTAAAAGTTGTGTATACAATTCCATGTTTCCGACTCTAAACGGCACTTCTCTGCACCTATCAAGTTGCTCCGAGGTCACGATCCAACTCCAGAAGAAGATGGCAGTAATCCAGAATGTACAAGAAGTTCGCCGCACAAACTTCTTTCAGAGGAAGGTTCGCGAGAAACATTAATATAAGCTCCACGAATTATGGAACAAAATTAGAAGTGATTTTAACAGTTTGGATTAAAAAATGGAGTGTCCATAGTGTGAACAAGGTTACACCAATAACTGTAATTCAAATAGTGAGGATAGAGTGTGTGTGTCGAGGGTATATCATTTCTGCAGTATGTTCGGTTGTTAGTCTGTTTACAAGAAGAATTAGTAACATTCGAGAAATCATTTGATGTTGATACTCGCGATATAAATGACAGCGTTTCTATATCCGATCGTAATCGACAGAAACGTGGTTTAATTAATGGTGGCAAAAGTATCCTAAAATTCTTATCTGGACTCCCAACCACGGACGATTTAACAGAATTAAATAAAAAGGTTGACCAGCAAAGACAAATTTCTAAAGAAATTATCCACTTATTAGGAGAACAGACGACTATTATGAATTATTTGAATCAAACAATTGAATTCCATGATCAGGAAATAAAAAAGTTATCGACTACACTAGTGAATATCGATAACACATTAATATAAGCTAGGTTAGAACAAATTGAAATTCATCAGGCAAGCGCTGAAATGGTCGTCTTTAATGCAAGAGTTCAAAACAATCTACAGCAAGTAGCTTTTACTATGGGAAGTAGTAGAACAGAGTTAGCTAAATTAGTACAGCCATTGTATGTAGCTGCAAATAGGAAGTTAAGCTCTTACGTTTTACCCCCTAGTAAACTAGAACGAGTACCAGACGAGATTTAAAGAAGATTACCCCCACATTTACAGCCTGTAATCCCCACACATAGTGATCAGATCTAATTGTACATGGGTTGATTTAAAAACAGCTTAAGTAAGAGATACCTAAAGGTAACAGACAGAATGTTTAAACTATATCGAGTAATATCATTACATTAGCATTAATTATAGAAAGTGACAAATCATATATAGCTGTTTCTAATTATCAATACACATATCTAGAACTAGCAGAAGAAGATATGCCAAAACGTACAGAGGGACTCATTAGAGTATGCTGTCCTAATTCTGGAATATATTTGTTACCTATAATAGATTGTAACTATGTGATATTTGCAGGTATGAAAAATAATATTATCGAACTGCATGAGAAAAGAGTGAGTATTCCTAAACCATTTTACTTCTTTAAAATTAAAACACCAGGAACATGGCTATTTAACGTAAGAAGTGAACTAACTTTATCAGTAGTATGTCCAAAATCTAATGTGCATCAATTCGATTATCAGATGGAAGTAATTAAATTAAGAGATAGTGAATATTTAAAATTAGCTAGGAGTTATTCAGCACATGGGTAAGGAATAACGTTACCCTCCAGTTTTAGAAGTAAAACTAATTATGCTGCTGTACAATTACACTGATTTACAAGAATTATTAATTGAAGAAGAATAATAATTAATCAGAGGAATAGAAGCGAATTCCGAATTTAATGAATTAAAAAGCATATTAGCATAAACACAACATTTGCCCTCTAAACGATCAGGATTAACAATTTCAACAGTGCATAGAACACTTGCGATCTACATCAGAGAAAAAAAGAGGTTAAAAAGATGGAAGTTAACGAATTCAGTACTTATAACACTCTGCCTATTGGTACTCCTGATAAGCATACTGTTTTACAAAGCACGAAATGAATTTGCTTGGATTAACATGTTAACATTTTTGGATTATCAAAATAAGAGCTGGATAAGTTAATAAAGATTTGTCATATTCTGAAACTACTGAGTTAGTAGAACCAACTGACTTCGAATTGCAAAATTAAATAGGTCCCAAATAATTATGTAGATTGATGACAAAATTGAAACAGGTAAAAAGAAATCGAAGAGCTTAGTAGATCATAAACATAAAAATATTAGTAATCAAATTAATAGGATTAGCTTGATTTATCATCGACAACAAGGAACGAGGATGTTAAAATACTGAAGAAACCGAGAACGAGACTATTCGCTAATTTGTGAAGAAGAGACAGTGAAATATCTGAGATGATATTCCGACGCAAAACGTCAACTTCGTGAAAACGATCTACATAATACAAATCCGACGAGGTTTGATACAAAGGAAGGAGGAAACAATGTGAAACGGAAGTGTATTGAGATATGGTAGTGTTAATTGTGTGTCAACATAACTTAACGAAGTGTGTTGTGTGTTAAACTTAACACGAGCAGAATACCAAGGGGAAGAAGTGCTATTGTAGAACCAGACACCATTGAGAAAACGCCCCACATTTCCAAACTTTCAAAATGAGTTTTAAAATCTAACACCCTAATTTTTTATTATTTGCTTTTTTGTAATATTAAATTGTGGTAATAAGGACATAAATAACCAATGCTTAATCAATATATAACTGATATACGTTATTATGTTAAGTATCACTTTTATTTTATTCTGTACTTGATTTTGATATTATTTGATTATATGTATAATCATGTATTATTTTCAACTGTATCAATATATATTATTTGTTCTTGACTTTTCACGGGTTTTTAGTATAAAAAGTAAGGGAAAATATAGCTAATATACTGTATGTTTTTATGTAGGAACTTTGATTGATTTTCTTACCAGTATTTGATATGATGTTATTTGAAGAAGTTATATAAATAAAGTGATATGCATTGAGAAGTAATCTTATGTAAAAGATATCATAATGGAATAATCAGAGTTTGGGTAATTCAGGGTAAAGCGTTATTAAACGCCTAGACAATCAAAGAGATTGTGTGATGAAATTTTTGTAGGAGATAAAACTTTCCTAAAGAGGGAGGAGTGAAGGATTTGTGGACTACTGTATGTTGTACGTTCATGTAACTACTTTGCAGGGTGTGAATGGATGTTCACCAAATTTGGTATGGAAGTTCATTAGGTCCATACAGGAGTACATACATATTTTCAATTTAGAATTTTGCGTTTTGCGGTTTTTTTTACCATTACTTCACCTCCTGTAGATGGATCTTCACCAAAATTTGGCGTTAAGGTTTATTGGGTCTATGCTGGGATACATGCAAACTTGCGGTTTCACATATTGTGTTTTGCAGTTTTATGGGCGTTTTTTTACAATTACATATAAGGGAAGCAACTTTTCATGTTCTTATATAACCTTTCACTAATCATTAATGTACATAACTTCCATCCATGAGATAGGTACTCCAGCTAGTATTAAATGTGTGAAGGTTTTCAACAAGTACATCTATATTTTATAACGTATGGAGAAAACAGCAGAGAAAAAAGTTACAAGATACTGTTGGTAGTAACTAGCGAACGAAATACTTGATAAGGAAGTTGTAGGCTTGAGGTCATAGCAGGAAAAAGCTAAAAGCAACATTCCAGTCTTAACCCCAGGGCAAGAATTCACAGCTTGCAGATGAGATATGTTGAGAAAATTCCAGTAGTCAGATAAAACTCACGATGAAATGGGCCAATGTAAGAGACAAAAGCAGTTAATGGAATGACACTGAAAGACAATGGTGAAAGTCCACGCTAGAGGGTTTGGCTCTGTACACCCTAATTTAATTGTCTTGGATGATTTCGCCAAAGATATTAGATAAGGGACAGAAATAAGTTCTGTAAGGACCAAAAACAATGCTAGTTTTGGTTATAGTCTGATGGAATAGTCCACTTGTTGGTGGAAGATCCCATTTGCACAAATCGAGTTAAAAGAACTACTTTTAAAAGTAGATTTGCTAAACTTCTTAACAATCGAAAAACACTAAAAACTGTGTATATAATTCCGTGTTTCTGTCTTTAAATGGCACCTATCAAGTTGCTTCGAGAACATGATCCAACTCCAGAAGGAGATGGCAGTAATACAAAATCTACAAGAAATTAGCTGCACAAATTCCTTGTAACTATGCTATTTGTGATGTAGTCTAACACTTATTCACTTAATGTTAATAATGTATAATGTAAAAAGAGAGAAAAGTTAAGAACGTTAATTGTACTAAAGAAATGTGTAGATTTGAAAATGTTTAAAGTGGAATTATACAGATTATGACCAAGAAAATTTCTCGTGTTAGCTTAATTGATAACTTAACTAATGTTGTATCTTATTAACAAATACCTAGTCTTTCAAAATGAAGAACTCAATGATTTGGTAGTAGTGTCATCACAAAACAACATTGAGAGTTTCGATATAAATGAATCATTCAACAGTGTATACATACAGAAGTTATTTGATTTGTATTCAATTGTCTCTGTGTGAGTTCTTTATTCCCCACATAAACTTCCTTGCGTTTGTGACTTGTGTACTCCTTTCGCGACATCACACAAATGAATTACTTGGTAACGAGTTTAAAGTCGAACCCAACGACTAAGCTCACGGGCTGTCCACACGGCCATTACTTACCTGTCAACAATGCTTTATGGCGTAATGTCACGTCTCAGATCTTCAATCATGCCATATATAAAAAATGTCTTAAATTGAGTAACAGCAGTAAGTAGCACTGTTTAACGTGTGGTGAAGGTAAGGGGTAAAAATAGTAGAAAGGTGGGCTGTTGTATTCTGTATTATGTTGGTGTTAGATCTTACATTTGTTATATATTTCTTATAAAATCGTTATTATTATTATATTGTTATGACAGCGGAAGTCACGCGACGCTGGGAGCATGCTCGCTGGAATTTCTCGAAGGATCATGAATTTTCCTGGCAACTCTAGTTTGTTCGAGGCGCCCTCTTTCTTAGTATTAAAGCCTGGCGAGAAAAACCAGCGCGATAGAAGAGATAGATCGAAGAGAGAGATATGTAGATAGATTGAAGAGATAAATAATTGAGTGAAGCGAACAGTAGGCACCGTAAGTAAAGTGTATGAATCACTGTGATTTATAGCATGTGTTATAAAGGTTGTTGAGTTTAAAGTGCTTAAAGTGAGTGTGGAAATTCTGTGTACTAAAAAGTTGTATCAAGAAAGAATAAACTAGTTTTGATTAAGAAAGGACTTGTATCGCTGAAGTTCCTCGGAAAGAATTTATACCGGAAATTAACAAACGAGCAGATACGTAACAATATCTTATAAAATACTGTTTTATAGATAAATTCTGAGCCTTCAAGTGAATAAATATTTCTTTTTGTTTTATTTGTTTTGAAGTTAAGCACAAAGCTACACAATGGGCTAACTGTGCTCTGCCCACCACGGGTATCGAAACCCGGTTTCTAGCATTGTAAGTCCGTAGACATACCGTTGTGCCACTGGGGGGGGGTAGCGATCTGCATAAAGTAAACATAAGAATAGATTACCAGCGATTCATAAGGATATTTAGCAAAATTTATATTTTCTAGAAAAGAAGGAAACTTACACCACAAGTGCCTTCGATGTGATACTTAAAATAGAAGACGTTATTTTCCATGGAAACGACGTGTATTCAAATTATTAGTGAGTTATATACACTTACTTACATCCACAATACCTGCCTTCTGTTCAAATATTTTCAATGATAACAAAATTACCAACTTGATTTTGTACTTTTCTTTGATGCCCAAAGTTTCTGAGATAAGGTATAAAATTTGTTTGGTTGTTAAATGAAATTGAAAAAAAAAAACATTTGGGATTAAAATAAAAAAGAGGAATACACAGCATAAATCTCGGATAGATTTTGATATTCTAGAGTTAATAAGAGAAAAAGATAAATTATGGCATAAGTATTAATGTCAGAAGAATCAAACAAATGAAGCAGTTTACAAAGCAAAGAGAAATTTTGGAACATATTTTATAAGAAAGGCAAAAAAGAATTATTATAAGTTAACATTTTCTGGCATTCAGGATAAAATGAAAGAAACTTGGAAATACATTAATGAATTAGTGAATAATCATTTTAGTGATGAATCACTTGAAGAAAAAATAAAGTGAAATTTTATCAGTACAAATATAAGTACTACAGATTGAGCAAATAATTTTAATATAGAGTTTGTAAATATGATAAATACTCTAAAAAGTAATCATAATAATGAAAATAATAATATCTATGTCACAAATAGAAGTAATTATCTTCAGAGTATAATCTCTCAGACTAATACAATTTATTTCCCTCTAATAGCAGAAGAAGAAGTTATTAATATAGTAAATTTAATGGATATTAACAAAGGACCAGAAATTAATGACATGCAATTAAGATACATAAAACCATGTATTAATGTATTAGCAAAGGTTATAACATGCCTAAATTTAATTTATGAAGAAGAGAAAATACCTGATGGACTTAAAATATCAATGATAAAACCTATTTACAAGTCAGGATAAAAAAAAATAATAATAATTATAGACCAATTTCCATTTTACCTGTGATTGAAAAAAATAATGGAAAGGTATGTATACAACAAAATGTTGAATTTTATTGAAAAATAACAATATAAACAAATGTCAATATGGATTTATTAAAAATAAAAATATCACATTACTATTAGAAAACTTTCTAAATTGTGTAAATTTACAGTTTGATAAAATATAAAGGTACTTGTATTATTTCTTGATTTAATAGAGCTTTTGATGCATTAAATCTTAAAATACTGCTGAATAAACTATACATGATGGATATGAGGGGGAAATTACATAACTGGTTCATGAATTATTTGAGTAATAGGGTTGCAATAACAAGAATTGGAGAAATAATGAGTGATCCAATGACTATACCATATGGTGTTCCTCAAGGTTTTATTTTGGGTACACTACTATTTAACTTGTATGTTAATGATATTGTAAATAGAAGTTTAAAGAGTGAAATATATCAATATGCAGATGATACAGCTTTAACTCGTGTTGATGTGGAAGTTGGCAAAGAAATTTTACAAGTTGATTTCAATAAATGAAGGTAAAGGCTTAATATGAATGAAATATACATGAATACTGATAAAACAAAAAGTGTGATAATTCATTCACAATATACAAGTATTATTAACACAAATTTTTCACAAATTCATGATCAAAATGTAATAATAATTATAAACACTTATTTGTAGATAACAAGCAGTATTCTGATTGTAAATGTATGTATATAGAAAATGTCAATATTAATACATACTTAGGGCTAATTATAGATGATGTTTTTAGTTGGTCTAAATATATAAATACAGGGAAACCCCGATTTTACGCGTTTCGTTTTAACGCGAATTTGGATATAACGCGATGGATCATTAAAAAGCTTACTAAAAATAATGTGTTTTAATTTCTACTGTAACAACAACGATTCATTCGCAAAATTCTTTAATTCAGAGGTAATTTACTTGCCAGAAAGGGAACGTGTAAAAAACTAGTCAAAGAGGGTGAAAATAGGTGTTTTAGGATGTTAGGTCAACATTGGGTAAGTTTGAAGAGTGATTTTCTTGAACCCCGATTTAGCGCGACCCTGCTTGTTTCGCGATGACATTTTATAGACCCCAACGATCGCGTTATAACGGGGCTACACTATATATATGATTTGCAACAAATTAAGACCTATTACAGCAAAATTATTTAGGATACAGAACATTTTATCAATTAATATAAAAACCTAACTTATGTATCTTTAGCAGAATCTTTTATATGTTATGGATTGACAATATATGGTTCAACAAGTAATATTCACTTAATATATATATATATATAATTCAATAAAGAATATTTAAGATGATAATCTTAAACAAAATATAAGATACAAAAATATTTAATGCAAATGTTATATTAACAGATGGAATTATAAGAACCCAGTTATTTGATGTAAATGCACTTTATAAATACATAATAATTTTGATTTCCTATTATATTTTAAATAATAAAATACTAAAAAATCATATTCATAATGCTAGAACATTAGAAAAAAATATTATGGAATTCTAAATCACAATAAGAACTATGGAACAAGAGTTAAAGAGTATAAGATACCATAAATAATGAACCATCTCCCCAGGGAGCTATGGAATATAATCACAATTGCAGAGTTAAAAAATTCAAAAGATTGTTTATTAACTGGTGTTCATAAACAAACTGATTAATATTCATTGAATGGTACTTTATTCATATAGGATTAATATTATCATTAATTTTGTTATCTATATAATTCATTATTTGTGATAAAAGAAGAATAGCATACAGGATATTATGTTCAATAAGTTGTTGATTTAAGATATAGGTTATATAAAATTATGATTAAGATAGACTTCTAATACCAATTTCAACTTTTTGTGTTTTGTTTATTTATATTTATTAATATATATATATATATAAATGTAGATATTTTTGGTCACAGTTATTAAGGAGTTTTTCACAAATCAGCTGATTAAGCTTCATGGAAACTTCTTTATTTTCATTTGTATATATATTTTATTGATATGTACATACAGTATGTAACAAAAAGAAGTCTAAAATTAAAAAAAAAATAACTGCCATTACTTACATTTTTAACTAAGTTATATGTTCTTCAGTTAGTAACAAAATAATCTACTCAAATGGTATAATCCCTTTCCAAATACACTATCCTACAAAAAACTCATGGGACACGGGTAGTTTTGAATAAAACATGTCTTTATTCCAAGAAATTAATAGCATGTTGGCCCATCTATGGCCTTAATGGCTGCTTCAAGGTGCCGTGGAAGGCTGTCTATTAATTTCTGGTAGAAAGTTGATAGTACTGTGCTCCACTCCTCTTTTAAAGCAGTAGTAAGCTCCACTACTGAAAAATAGGCCATCTTGGCATTGCCCTAATTCTACATTCCAGTTCATCCCAAAGATGTTCTATCGGGTTCAGGTTAGGGCACAGTGCTGGCCACTGCAATGTTCCGATGTTATTCTCTTCAAACCACGTGTTTACAATCCTTACTTTGTGACATGGAGGGCATCATGTTGGGCAGTGTAAAGGCCGGTATCATAAAACTGCCACAATGTAGGACACACAGAATTGTTCAGAACATCAGTGTTTGACTCAGCATTCATGGATCCATGCACTGCGACCAGTGGACCTAGTCCATACACGAGAAGCACCCCCAGACCATGATACCTCCACCTCCAAACTTCACTGTTGGGACAACACATTCGGGTAATAAGCATTCTCCAGACATCTTCATACCCAAACACGTCCATCAGACTGGAAGAATGTGTAGCGTGACTCGTCGCTCCACGGGACCGATTTTCATTGATCCATGGTCCAGGTTTGGTGTGCCATGCCCCATGCCAATCGACATTTGTTTTTTTTATCAACGGGCTGCAGCTCTTCCGTGAAAATTCATGGCACGCAGCTCTCGACGTGGGGTGAAAAACACTTGTAGTATTGCTTGTGGCTGCTCGCATCTCCAAACACAGATACTCTAGAGTCTGATGGCGAGATGAGGTAACTAGCTTTCTCAAGGTGCGTCGGCGTCTGTCAATCAGTATTTTACGCCTACCTGATTGTTTCTTCGGCTCATTGTCATTTCTTCAACACGTTGGCAACTGTCTACCTGGGAATGTTTAATTGTTGCGAAATAGCACGTACATAGAAAAACTGGTATGTTACATTAATTTTGTTACATTTGGGGTTTAGCAAGGCAGTATATATTTTATACTTTATCTAAATGGTGTGAAAAAGACGTAAACAAAAGACATGATACGAAACAGCATTTGCACATTTTGTTCTATTTAGTTTAGCTATAGTGACATCTTGTGTACCTTAGTTGCTCGCGGAATTTCTGATAAGATTGTCTACCGGTGACATTGTAGGCTTTATCCAATCGCCGCGAAAATTTGTTCCGCACTCTGGAACCGTGGATGTGCTATAGCTTATAAGAGAAATGACCCAAACCAACTATTCGGTCACACAATAGTAGCTCAAGAGCTGGCAGCGAGCACTATTAACTATCTGCATACATTCTAGTCTATCAGTTGAAAATTTTGAACATTTAGCACAAATAGTCCTTGTGAAGTTTTGCTTGAATTTCAAACAAACAAAGAAACAAACGGTATAGCATATTGCCTGTTTATATTTTGCAATAGTGAACAACAAAATGACGTCCTAAAATATATAAACACACAAACACATATATTTTCGTCCAACTAGTTAGGGCATAATGAAGTAACAGTTCCCCGGTGTATCAGCGTTAATTTTACGGATTTGCAAAAATGAAATGAGTGGTTCGATTCCCCATGGTGGAAAGAGCGCAGATAGCTTATTGTGTAGCTTTACGCTAGAAAATCCTAAGATTCGTATCTCCAACCAATGTAACCTTATCGAAAGGCAATCTGAAAGGAAACTTTTGCTTTACACTTAGGAAGTGATTTACATATTATCTTTAAATTGTATGGATGTTTGTTTGTGTCTTAGATGTGTATGATGCTGGTAGTGACTGATACTTACAGTTCCATCGGAAAATTTCACTGCTTAGTTGACATTAAATAACTTACGAAGAACAATTTTGCTTTAAGCCGTGTTTTAGAAAGGCTAGAAATTACTAGATATAAGATTTACTAAGTTTGTTTGTATTGAATTTCGCGCAAAGCTACACGAGGGCTATTTGCGCTAGCCGTCCCTAATTTAGCAGTGTAAGACTAGAGAGAAGGCAGCTACTCATCACCACCCACTACCAACTCTTGGGCTACTCTTTTACCAACGAATAGTGGGATTGCCCGTCACATTATAACGCGACATTATAACATTCGAGCCTGCGACCCTCAGATTGCGACTCTAGCGCCCTAACCTCCAGACCATAAGCTTTAGTAACAGTGTAATGCCAAGCATGCATTTTGGCCCGAAGAAACGCACAAAAGCAAAGAAAAACACATTTAAGTTTTCGTAAGTTTTATTTTATAAAAGAGAAACTTTTGAACAAATTTTGAAGCATATGCCTTTCTATTTCATATTTTACTGCTGAGATTACGATTGAAATTTTTCGTATATTTCTTTCCCTTGTGAAAATGAAACTTTCTAATTATTCATCACATATTTTATAAGATGATAAACATTAAATAAATAAAGCAATAGAAATTACAAAATATTTCACTTTCACAAATATATCGCCTTCTATTATATTCAAATCAAAAGATATATTTAATAAACACGTGACTATTGAAATTGCTTTATAGGTAGATTTAATACAATTGGTAACTCTTGCTCTTATAAATATATGCTTTAGTGAAAGTGACCTTCAACAGCACTGGTACTCCGATGTTACAAGACAAGGAGCTGGGGGAAAGATGACTCTCTTGGATCTGAACACACAGTTGGACAGAATGTCTATCCTTTAGAAGTAAGTTTGCTTCAAAATGATATTATGAAGAAACACGCCATAATATTTATAAGGTTTTAACTTTCTATTTTTGTAAAAGTTTAAGACTATTTGAAGTATTTCCCAATATTGCTTTCAAAAATAAATATATTTATTGATTTAACTACTACAAGGTGAAAATTGTTTTCGATTTGTCTGATACTGATTTGACTGCTGCAAATAAAATATTTTATTCATTTAGTGACTAAAAAGTTTATTGTTCATATGCAGCTACATATAAAAAGTTCTATTGATTTGACTGCTACAGGTAAAGATTTTACTAATTTATTTGCTATATATAAAACTCTTGGATTTCTTTGCTGCAAAGCAATAAGTAAAGTGTTAAGAACTTCAGAAGAAAAGAAACGGAATAGTTTTTAGAAGTTAGAGATTGAGTTGTTTAACTGTTGGTTAATATTATATTCTCTTAAGGAACCTTACACGTTGATTCATGTGAAAGTGACTATAGTACAATACATCCATATTTATAACTAATATCGTTTCACTCTGGCTTGCTTTTAGCTCCACCTAGTTCACTACAATTCCAAATATTCCAACATCACGGAAGCTTTACCTCAGAAGGATGGCATAGCTGTTGTCGGTGTGCTTTTTAAGATAGTATTTATCTAATGTTGTGTTCAATGTTTAGAATAAAAACATTTCACTTTTAAAATATAAATAAACCTACTGTTATGTTTCAAAAATACAGTGAAAACTTCTGAGTTCATAAGTTAAAAGAAATGAATGAAAAAAATATGAACAATTATATTTTATGCATTTCTGATAAGAATCTGAAATTAAATATGACTCAATAAAAATATTATTTTGATTTAAAACTTAACAAGAATACCTAATGAAGACTTTTTATATTAAAAATTCTCTAACTAATTAGAAAAAATACACGTTGTTTCTTAACTTTTAATCGTTTTTTATCAGTTGAACAAAGATTCGTGTGACGACTTGGATGATATCACCGATTCCTTGGAATCAGTGGAAAATACAGGAGCTAAGGTCGTTATTACTAATCCTGACTTAAAGCTAGCAGATCTACTGCCTTCGGACGCTTTGATTTGCTTCCGTTATCAGGGTTCTCTTACCACTCCCATGTGTACTGATGCTACTTGGAATGTTTTCATTGGAAAGACCATCTCACCAAGTCAGGTAAGTGTCTGGAAACTACACAAACTACCCAATATGTCATTATGTATTTACCTGTTATGTATTACGTTTTTTGTGATACTCTACTTTTTACCTTTCTGATTAATGAACACAGATACGTTTATTGAAATAACACATGTATGTGTAAGTTTATTGTATGTATGTGAACTTCTTGTTGATTTTTATTCCACAGTTGGAAGAATTCCGTTGACTCAAGGATGTGAATGGAAACTTCTTGTTGGACAACTTTAGACCCGTTCAACTCAAAAATTCCTAACAAAAGAAAAAATAAATGTTTTAATGCAGGTTCCATACTTAATGTTTATATACTTTAGTTTATATCTGTGGAAAACAAGATAGTCGTCCTTCATAATTTTCTTGGATCAACAAGTTTCTATAATTATGATTTAACTATGATGTACGTCTGGGTGCTTTCGAAGTATTAGGATTCTTTTTATAGTGTGTGAATATCTTTGATCAAAAGTGTACCATGTATTGACTCTCTGAAACAATAAACTTTACAATTTAAAAATGTTTTGGATGGAAGAATATGATTCGTTTAGTAAGATTCAACAGGTTTCTCTTAGCTATTATAAACTGTTTGGAGACGACGTTTCGATCATCGATAGCAAAAAGCAACAAAAATTACATTTTTAAAGAAATTCCAATAGTCATGTGATGTCCGTTCAATATCTGATGAAGATTAAACATTTTTTAATATATGTGTTTATTGTTTCCTTTTATTGGATAACTTTTAAATTATTGAGGCTTTAAAACAGATTTTCTTAGTGCACAATGAAAGACAGACAATAAGTTTTACACAACTAGCTGAGCCATTATCAGCAAAACATATCTTCAAATTCAGTGTTATATTGTTTATTTCATTGTGTGTTTGTATATATAACAATAGACGTTAAACAGTTGTTAGATGATTTCTTAAATGTAAGGTAGGGTTAGAAATCACCGTTATTTTTCTTCGTTTTTCTTTTTGTTTGGTTCCCTTTCCTTATTTGTGTATAGGTTTAATAACTACTTAAACCTACCAATTAAACTTTAATGATGTCAGCAAATGAGATATCCAGGATTTTCTGATTTCTGTGTTATGTTGTTTTATTAGTTAGGTTGATGTAGTGGAATTATTTTATCTTTCTTTATCTCGTGTGTAGTTCATACCCCATTATATTACTATCATTCCAATTTATTGTATAGTATTCTTCTCCAGGATAATGGGATATTACAGTTAGACCGGGAGCACAAAGTTTTATATATCGTACTATTCGTCTGAATTCTAACTGTTGTTATGTTTGTTTTTATTTCTACAATATACTGAGGTTCATATCCACAAGAGATGTTGTAAATGATGTTTCGCTGTCCATGTGGCTTGATGTCTACTAACTACGATCCATTATCTTCTCCAGCATAATGAGATATTACAGATAGACCGAGAGCACAAAGTTTTATATATCGTACTATTCGCCTGAATTCTAACTGTTGTTATGTTTGTTTTTATTTCTACAATATACTGAGGTTCATATCCACAAGAGATGTTGTAAATTATGTTTTGCAGTCCATGTGGCTTGATGTCTACTAACTACGATAGTATTGCGTTGTGGCTTGTGAAAACTGTTCTTTAGGTATGCTGTTTAACCTGAATGTGACTTTAAGAGAACAAAAATAACCAACAAGATAAAATAAACCATGGGATGTTACAACAGAAATTCGTGGGCCCATGGAATTGTGACTATACAGTATAAAGATCCACGGTTATTTCAAATTGGATATATACATTAACAGCTGTATTGACCATCTACATACATTAAATTTGCTGCAAGTTTTATAGTTATTAACGTACAATTTGGAGTGAAATCTCTAGAGTAGAAATTAAGATAATGAATATAATATTATAAACAATATTAACCAGGTGAATGACTGAAAAATTACGATGATAATAGATGGGAGTGAACCGCCAGGAGAATTGGGTTAGGTCAGGAAATTTTGGTTATGTCTGAATGAACGCAATAAATTTACTTTTCGAATTAACAGAGCTGTGATCACATTTCATTTGTCTAAAGGATGCATCTCCAATCATGAAGTCGAATAAATATTGCATGTTATTTTTAGTTGATCCAGTTTAAGATTATCTTGTAGATTATCATGTTGAAGGTAATTACATAACAGGGTAATATTTATGTTTTCGTGTGTATCAGGAAAAGCTTAAACTACTAAACAAAAGCCTTCCATAACGTATTCAGAACAAGACATAGGAGATTTCCATATAGCCATGAGGATAAAACTTCTCTTCTTTATTAATAAACAGAAACCTTTCATTACGCCGCCAAGATATAACGCGGCTAATATCCACTTGTATAGAGGAGCTTTCCATAACGCCCCTAAAGTAAGATACTACTAATCTTCATTAGTAAACAGGAGCTTTTCTTAATGACGTCACGATAAAACACTACTAAGTTCTCCCAACGAACAGATGCTCTCGATATCGCCGCCAGGATAAGACAACGCCAATCTTCATTACTAAACAGGAACTTTTCATAATGTGCCTAGGAAAAGATAATGCTAATCTTCATTAGTAAACAATAACTTTCTATAACGCCCTCAGAATAAGACACTGATTGTATAAGCTAATAAACCGAAGCTTTCCATAGCATTGTCAGGTTCTGACATTGTTCTTCGCTAGTGGAGAGTGCTTGTGATGAGTTCATTTGTAATGCCAGAGTGAACTCAAAATTTTCTGATAAAAATATACACAAATCATTGAACAATAATGAATCAAACAAACTACATCCTACCAGATCTACCTTAACGAACCTTACAAAGACTATCATAGAATACCTAATATAAAATTGTATAATATTAAACTGAATAAATAACCTGCAAAATTTTAAAATAAAGTTCCGTTTATAGGTAAATTCACATGAAAAGTTTTGTTTGTTGTTAAGCTCCAATATACACAATGAAATATCTGTGGTGTGCCTAAAACGGGTATCGAAGCCAGAATTTTAGCGTTTTATTTCCATAGACTTGACGCTGGAGGTCCGCAAACCAGTAGCAAGTCCATCTTACGTTGCGTTTAAGAAGCACCAGTGTTCCCATCTCTTTACTGTAACAAAAACCATATAGTGGAGTTCAGGGAAGATGATGGGAAGACGACGGAGAAGATCTCTCCGGACCACTGTTTTCCAAAATGGAGACAAGTCTTAACAATTGAATTTTAGTCTATCACTTCATAGTAGTTTATAAATTATCCAAGAGATGGCAATAGCTACGCAGCTTTATCTATTATTTCCATAGAACTAAATGCGGAGGATATGTTTTCATACCTGTGTATGTGTATTTGTCAGCACGATTTCTCAAAAACGGCTGAATAGATTTGAACAAAAGTTGGTATACATTTGGAGTATTATCCAACTGATTAGTTTTTGGAAGACCAAGGTCAAAAGTCAAATTCACAACAACGTCAAGAATACCCCAAAAAATCCCTATCCGTTAACGAGGGGGACTGCTTTTTCATACTATTTTTGCTCTATAGCTCAATTGGATTTTGAAAAAACTTGGTGGGCGTATGTAAATTATCATTCCTCATTGCTCTGCTAAAAATGGTCCGTGTCCGTTGATAACAACGGACATACGGAGTCGTTTCGTATTTTTTAGGGCCGAATATGATTAACGCTATGTGCTCTACTGAATGCCTCTCTAGTTATCTAAATGAATTTCAGTGGCTATACCCTACATCGACAATTATTAATAGTACTTAAGCTTAACCCGAACAGAGTTTTCTTTTTTTCTCTCTCTTAATATTTAATTTCACTTCGTAGCATATATTTTCAAATTTTCTACATCTCATTTCAAAACAATGTCTTATCAGTCCACTAATCTATATTTTCTATTACCATGTTTCGTATGTTCGTTTGCAACATTTACTATGTTTCGTATGTTCGTTTGCAACATAGAAATTAAATATACTGTTTTCAGTCTATACATTTGCATGGTTTTTGTATTCCGTTACTTTTGGATGTATATAAACTATTGTCTTTCCATTCTTGAATTACTTTAAAAGATTAGTTTAAATTTACGTTAGCAAATAAATAAAATCGCGTTAATGTGGTTTGAAACTAAGTTTTATACATTATTAATAATACGAACACACTAATTAATCCGTTCGTGCTTTTCCGAATTATCAGAAAACGTTACTATGCTGTTATCGTTAGTTATCTAGCGAACACCATATTATGAAAAATAGATTTAGCGAAAGAATTATGAAATAATGGTCAGTTATTAAATTGTAAACTAGAACAATCGTTATACAAGAGTCTAACTGTGAGATACTCCAACTAAGGAGTCGAACACTTGAAGTTTATCATAAATAAGACCGTATTGTAGCATAAGGAAATTGTAGTATTTTAATCTTTAAAACAATAAATTTTAGCAGTTGTGAACTTTGAATTTTTTCAAATTTTTTATCACACTTAAGCACTTTGAGGATATGGTTGCACTGTATAAATTACCGTAAAATCCCACAGTTTAGTCATATGAAAAAACCTAAGAGTTGGCAGCAGGTGCTATTGTATAGCTACTTACCCTCCAGTCTATCAGTTAAAATCTATGGACAGTTTTACACAGATAACTCTTTTTCTTGCTTTGTGCGAAGATCCTAAACATAACAAATTTTCATCATAATTGTAAACATCACAAGTCGATTACTTTTCCACCACGTTTCTTAAGAACAGTGAGTACATCACTACTTGTAGTAACGTTAAATAGAGCAACAAATATTAGGACATATAGACTATAAAAGACCATTGTGTATCGCTAATTATTGTTTCTTCAGGGTTGAACTATTTAATCTTCGCTATGAATTTTCATAGGCTTATGGATTATAAGTGTATTTATCCCAAAATACCTATGATGTATGAATTCTTCAATTTATATTACTCTAATTTGAAAATACTGTTAGACATTTTCAATGTTATTTTCCCTTTATAACACTGACTTTCGACTGGGAAGAATTTCAATAGATTACTGGATGAGTGACCGGTAGAAATGTATGTCAAACGTTTACAGTCAGTGTTATTACTACACATTTTTAACGTTCTCTGTACAAAGTATAAGCGCAAGGTTTATGACGTTTCGAAATAAGTAATTTCTAAGGTAATTACACCACATATTGTATAAACAAGTGAAAGCTGGTGCGCATATGCTGTAGAAGATTTCGTAACTGTCAGTGGATGCATGTATATAAACAGCTGACAGTAAGTGTCCGTTGTGAATTTCCAAAACCGCATCATGTTGCTCATTTTCCTGTGTTATCCAGGTACGTATATGTCTTCCTTGCTTCTTAAAGTCTAGCGACTTTCAATAAATTTCAAAATGAGTACATGCCGTAAGTTGGAACTTTATGAAACGCACGTAGAGAAGCATAGCTTGGCCTTTATAAAACGTCCGTGTTTTTAACTATAGCAAAAGTGGGGTTAGAAGGTTACACATTCAGATATATTCGTAAACTGATTATAAATCACTCTAATCAGACCAAAAATAGTATACCACTGTCCAGTGAGAATTAATTGTAGAATTATAATTTTGTAACTTGATAATTATAATTACAAACGTCGTATCTATAATTCCACGTCTAAGGTCTCCATTCATTAAGTATATACAGATTGTTTTAAACTTAGTAAGGGCAGTAAGCGGCACTGTCCAGTATGTGGTGAAGATAAGAGGTAAAAATAAGAGAAAGATGGGCTTTTGTTTTCTGTTGGTGTTAGATCTTACATTGTTGTTGCAATTGTTATACAATCATTCTTATTATATCTTATAAAATGCTGTTTTGTAGGTGAACCATGAGGCTTCAAGTGAATAAATATTTCTATTATTTTGTCATAGCTAAGTAACACGGTTCACGTTTTTAGCATTTCTGGAAATTGCTATTTTTATCCTGGAATGTTAATGTTCCATAACGCTTCACACCTGGCATGAAAATGTTTTTATTGTATCTGAGTTCAGAGGTTTGACTTGACCGGTCAGTATACATAGAGAAGAACAATACGTGGAATGTTCGGACAAATACAGATAACAGTTAATTCTACAGACGCAGTTGTACTTAATATATATATATATACTTAATATGTTTAAAATTTAAACTATTCTGAAAGACAAATATAGTAATAGCTTTTCTGTTGTGAAAGGCTTTTGAAATAGTGGTCAGTTATGAAATTATAAACAAGAAGAATCGCCTAACTCTTGTAAGCCGCAAACTTAAAGTTTATCATATATAAGAATGATGAAGGAATTCTTCAATTTATATTATTCTAATTTGAAAATGCTGATGGATATTTTGATTGTAATATTTCTTTTATAGCACTGACTTTCGATTGGGAAGAATTTCAATAGATTACTGGTTGAGTGACCGGTATAAATGTATGCCAAACGTTTACAGTCAGTGTTATTATTACACATTTTTAACGTTCTCTGTACAAAATATAAATGGAGGATTATGGTGCTTTGGAAGAAGTACTTTTTAAGGTAATTACACCACACATTGTATAAACAAGTGAAAGGTGGTTCCTGGTGCCCATATATCTTAACTGTCAGTGGAAGCATGAATACAAACAGTTGACTGTAATTATCCTTTCTGAATACAAACAGCTGACTGTACCAATCCTTTGTGAATACAAACAGCTGACTGTAATTATCCTTTGTGAATACAAACAGCTGACTGTAATTATCATTTGTGAATACAAACAGTTGACTGTAATTATCCTTTCTGAATACAAACAGCTGACTGTACCAATCCTTTGTGAATACAAACAGCTGACTGTAATTATCCTTTGTGAATACAAACAGCTGACTGTACCAATCCTTTGTGAATACAAACAGCTGACTGTAATTATCCTTTGTGAATACAAACAGCTGACTGTAATTATCTTTGTGAATACAAACAGCTGCCTCTAATTATCCTTTGTGAATACAAACAGCTGACTGTAATTATCCTTTGTGAATACGAGCAGCTGACTGTACCAATCCTTTGTGAATACGAACAGCTGACTGTAATTATCTTTGTGAATACAAACAGCTGCCTGTAATTATCCTTTGTGAATACAAACAGCTGACTGTAATTATCCTTTGTGAATACAAACAGCTGACTGTAATTATCTTTGTGACAAACAGCTGACTGTAATTATCCTTTGTGAATACGAACAGCTGACTGTACCAATCCTTTGTGAATACGAACAGCTGACTGTACCAATCCTTTGTGAATACAAACATCTGACTGTAATTATCCTTTGTGAATACAAACAGCTGACTGTAATTATCCTTTGTGAATACAAACAGCTGACTGTAATTATCTTTGTGAATACAAACAGCTGACTAAAATTATCTTTGTGAATACAAACAGCTGACTGTAATTATCATTTGTGAATACAAACAGCTGACTGTAATTATTATTTGTGAATACAAACATCTGACTGTAATTATTCTTTGTGAATACAACCATCTGACTGTAATTATCCTTTGTGAATACAAACAGCTGACTGTAATTATCATTTGTGAATACAAACAGCTGACTGTAATTATCCTTTGTGAATACAAACAGCTGACTGTAATTATCTTTTGTGAATACAAACATCTGACTGTAATTATCTTTTGTTAATACAAACATCTGACTGTAATTATCCTTTGTGAATACAAACAGCTGACTCTAATTATCATTTGTGAATACAAACAGCTGATTGGAATTATCATTTGTGAATACAAATAGCTGACTGGAATTATCCTTGGGGAATTTCCACAGCTGAGTTATATTGCTCATTTTTCTGTGTTATCCAGGTAGGTATATGTCTTCCTTGGTTCTTAAAGTCTACAGACTTTAAATACATTTCAAAAGATATACATGCCATAACTTGGAACGTTATTAAGCATAGATAGTTAAAAAGAAATATGGCCTGGTCTTCATACATCGTCCGTGTTTTTAGATTTAAATAAGTTGTTTACAAGCAATAGTAACGGAAACATAAAAACTACTATGTTTTGTTGCAAATTTTTTCTCACATTCAACATGTTTAGAGCGGAAACATTATTCTTAGATACATGTTTATATCATATTATAATGATTAGTAATGTTAAATTGTTATGTGTTAAGCTTTGCCAAAATGTTAACGTATTTACTTACGAAGCACATAAAACACCAGTTGTTTGCTGCTTATATCCACACAGTTTGCCAATGTATGCAACAAGAAAATTCTTTTACTATCCAAGTTTTGTCTCTTACAGTAACATTCTATATATCAAGCTACAAGATGCTATAAAACCCTTTCCAAAAATTGCACAGTAGCCGCCTATTATAAACAAAAGATTTATACCTGTGTTCGATGATTTCTTTGATATGTGAGTCAACAATGTTAAAAATCTTTCTATAGTTCTCTTGAGAAAAAGAGATTGACCAATGCAAACTGATTTTGGACAGCGAGTGTGCAATATTAATTAGTTTGTCATAAGAGATAAATGACATATTTTTGTTTGTTAGTTAGTTAAGATGTCAGAATTATATAAAAAGGGGAACCAGGCATAAAACTCAACTTAGAAATGTCATAATTTGGGGTTACTTGAGGCAGTTGGGCAACATGAATCAACATTGCTATCTACAGGAGACAATATGTTAACAATATTAGGGAAACATACTAGATAATTGTTTTACAGGCAAATTTATCTTTGTATTGGACAGTTTCAATGTGTAGATGATGTCTTTAACGCACATGTTTCTTGTATTATGATATTTTGAAGTACGTAAATAAGTAGCTACAAAAATATCCTTGAAAAAATTCAATTACAGGTGTAAGAGGAATGGATTGTTTGATTATGTCATCTTTCTTCACGTATCATACGATGCTTATAAATATATAGTGACTAGTTTATAGATTAATTCTTAGGATTATACATGGTGTACAAAGATTAATTGTTAGTGAGGTAACAAGTAGTGTATATAGATTCTGTTGAATTTGGCGCAGACACTGAATGCACATAGTGTTAAAATACTGTAGGAGAGTTTGTGAAACGAAAAGTGAGGTTTTAAGCACTGCATATAACATCTTGTAATGTTGAACAATTTCTGTTATAGACGGTTTACTATGTTATATTAAAACGATTTTTGATATGCAAGTAAGCAAGTCTTTTTACAGTCACAGCTGATATAACGTTGCACTAGCTTGACCTGTTTGAGAACTACATTTTGTTCGTAGGTAGTGCATGTGACAAAAAATAGATGACTTTTGACAAGAGTATGTAACAGCTCTTTCTGACAAAAAGAATATCCAGATCTGAGATCATAAAGAAGTAATCTGGGCGGAAATTTAAGATTCCAAGAAAGAGGATTCTTATATTTAATACCACGGGAAAATAAAGGAATGGGATCAATTCGGAG
>NW_013666228.1:313698-323234 GCF_000517525.1 Limulus polyphemus
ATAAATATTGTATGTTATTTTTAGTTGATCCAGTTTAAGATTATCTCAGGCATATATAACTCATTTTACGTTACATAATCTTACATTATTACTTCAAAGAACTTAACATCGATCACATCATTGTATTTTGAAAAATAGTTAAAAGTCGAACGACTTGTAGATTATTATATTGAAGGTAATTACATAACAGGGTAATATTTATATTTTCGTGTGTATCAAGAAAAGCTGAAACTACTAAACAAAAGCCTTCCATAACGTATTCAGAATAAGACATAGAAGATTTCCATATAGCCATGAGGATAAAACTTCTCCTTATTATTAATAAACAGAAACCTTTCATTACGCCGCCAAGATATAACGCGGCTAATATTCACTTGTATAGAGGAGCTTTCCATAACGCCGCTAAGATATATCGCGGCTAATATCCACTTGTATAGAGGAGCTTTCCATAACTCCCCTAAGGTAAGATACTACTAATCTTCATTAGTAAACAGGAGCTTTTCTTAATGACGTCACGATAAAACACTACTGAGTTCTTCCAACCAACAGATGCTCTCGACATCGCCGCCAGGATAAGACAACGCCAATCTTCATTACTGAATAGGAACTTTCCATAATGCGCATAGGAAAGGATAATGCTAATCTTCATTAATAAACAATAACTTTCTATAATGCCCTCAGAATAAGACACTGATTGTATAAGCTAATAAACCGAAGCTTTCCATAGCATTGTCAGGTTCTGACATTGTTCTTCGCTAGTGGAGAGTGCTTGTGATGAGTTCATGTGTAATGCCAGAGTGAATTCAAACTTTTTTTGCTAAAAATATACACTAATCATTGAACAATAATGAATTAAACAAACTACATCCTACCAGATCTACCTTAACGAACTTTACAAAGACTATCATAGAATACCTAATATAAAATTGTATAATATTAAACTGAAATGCTCTAAATCAGCTACCTTCCTTGATATCACATAGAGAGTTTAGAGCAATAAAATTTTTATACTTCAATTGGAAGAGCATCTTATGCACTTATTGGTTAAATGGTCAGGCTACAAACCCTGATTTATCTATAGTTGTCCATAATCTGTAACTGTGGACCAGAAGAAAGCATCAGTTAGTAGCACCCGCCACTACAAAAACTATACATTCACAAAAAACTGCCTCATTTTCAAATATTTTCAAAGATAATAGAATTCAGAACATAAGTCATACCTCAAATTACCGACTTGTTTTTTGTACTTTTCTTTACCAGTGGGGTTCATATATTGAGTAATTTGATGTTGTACTTTGTTACATCAGTCAATATAGAAAACTGACTACATGGACTGTATTAAGATTTAAGCTGAATAACGGGATCGATTGTTACTCGTATAATGCACCTACCTACAGCTGAAATGTAGACTTACCGATAAGTAGCCCGGCACGATAACCACTATGCCACTCCAGGTACAATTATATTATTAACCTTTCAAGTAAAAACCTGAAAAATCAACAAACTTCCTGTTAAGCCTCTCTGGTAAAAGTGGGGTTGCAGGGTTGCACATTCAGGTATATCCGTAAAATTATAAACCATTTTATAATATAATACCCCTCTCCAATAAAAATTAATTCTATCAACCATCTAATAACTAACGTACATATTTTTCAAAACAAAGAACGGTTTATTGGTAAATTCACATGAAAAGTTTTATTTGTAGCTAAGCGCCAATCTACACAATGAGATATCTGTGATTTGCTTATCACGGGTATCGAAACACGGTTTTAGCGTTTTATTTCCATAGAATTGACGCTGGGGGTCCACAAACTAGTAGCATGTCCATTTTACGTTATGCTTAAAAAGCGTCAGTGTTCACTGTAACAAAAAACATATAGTGAAGATGGTGGGAAGACGACGGAGAAGATCACTCCGGGAAATTGTATTCCAATATGGAGACAAGTCCCAACAATCGAATTTTAGTCTATCACTTCATATTAGTTTATAAATTATCCAGGAGATGGCAATAGTTACGCAGCTTTATTTATTATTTCCGTAAACTAAATGCGAGATATTTCAGATATGCTAGTATTATCATGCATTTTTTTACAGCCCAATTAAACTGAGTTGATCGACAATAATCATGTAGAATGATTCTCCAAATGTAACTATTAATTGTTTAGAGGATGAAATTTGAGCAGATAAGAAATAAAAAACCATAAAGTTTTAAATATCACTTGACCAATACTATATTTTTTATGTCATAATTACCTACCCCACCGAAAGTGGACGGAGGATATGTTTTTAACCCTGTGTATGTGTGTTTGTCAGCACGATTTCTCAAAAACGGCTGAATAGAGCTAGACGAAAGTTGGTATACGTTTGGATTATTACCCAGCTGATTAGTTTTTGGAAGTTCGAGGTCAAATTAATTGTATCAACTATCTAATAAATAACCTGCAGATTTTTTCAAAATAAAGTTCGGTTTATTGGTAAATTCACATGAAAAGTTTTGTTCAATTTACACAATGAGATATCTGTGGTGTGCCTAAAACGGGTATCGAAACCCGAGTTTTAGCGCTTATTTCCATAGACTTGACGCTGGGCTCCATAAACTAGTAGTAAGCCCATTGTATGAATGTGGTTTGAAACTACGCATTATACATTTTCAAAAACACGAACACATTAATTAATCCGTTCGTCTTTTTCCGAATTATCCGAAAACGTTACTATACTGTTATCGTTAGTTATCTAGCGAACACCATTTTTTCTACTAAAACCATTGATGTCCTACCTGTCAACGGCAATGCTATATGAAGTAATGCTACGTCTAAGATCTCCATACATAGGGTATATACAGAATGTTTTGAATTGAGTAAGAGCAGTAAGCACTGTCGAGTATGTGGTGAAGGTAAGGGTTAGGAATAGGAAAAAAATGGGCTGTTGTTTTTTGTTGGTTTTAGATCCTACACTTTTGTTATAATTGCTATAAAATCATTATTATCATATCTTATAAAATGCTGTACTTGTGTACTTGAGGATGGCTACACGAGCAAATCGAAACGTCGTACCTGTTTTAGAAAAATCTTATTACTTTAAAGTTGTAAGTTGTAATATAATAAATTATTAAGTAAACACGAAACGAAACTATTAAAACCATTAATGTTTAGCCTGCCCAAAGTGATGCGTTATGACGTAATTACACGTCTAAGATCTCCCTACATGTAGTATATACAGATTGTTTTAAACTGAGTAACAGCAGTAAGTACCACTGTCCAGTATGGGGTGAAGATAAGGGGTAGAAATAATAGAAAGATGGGCTGTTGTTTTCTGTTGGTGTTAGATCTTACATTGTTGTTGCAATTGTTATACAATCACTATTATTATATCTCATAAAATTCTGTTTTATAGGTGAACCATGATGTTACAAGTGAATGAATATTTCTATTATTTTGTCATATCTAAATAACACATCTCACGTATTTAACATCACTGGAAATTGCTAATTTGATCCCTAAATGTAAATATTCCGGTCAATATACATAGATAATATAGATATTTCTATAGAAGCAGTTGTATTTATCTACATGTATTTAAAATATCTAAATATATAGTACTCTGAAAGACGGATTTAGTAATAGCTTTTTTGTGAAAGGCTTTTGATCTAGTGGTTAATATTTAACTTATAATCAAGAACAATAGCTATTTTGAGTCTAACTTTGGGATGCTCCGACTTAGGAGCCGAAAACTTGAAGTTTATCATAAATAAGAATTTATTCTAATATACGAAGATTGTAGCATTTCATTAGTTGAAACAACATGTTTTTTAGCAACTGTTAGCTTTGAAGTTTTTAAATTTACTTTATCACACGTAAGCTCTTTGAGGATCAAGTTGTAATTTAAAAGTTACTGTAAAATCTCAAAGTGCAGTAATACGAGAGAATGGATGTGGTTGACTAGCTACTTACCCTCTAGTCTATCAGTTAAAATCTATGGACAGTTTTGCACAGATAACTCTTTTCTTGCTTTGTGCGAAGATCCTAAACAAAACAAACTTTCGTCATAATTGTAAACATCACAAGTCGATTACTTTCCACCACGTTTCTTAAAAACAGTGAGTACATCACTACCTGTAGTAACGTTAGAACAACAAATATTAGAACATATAGACTATAACGACTGTATTAGACACTCATGTCCATGTAATCTATGATGATATTTAAACGTAATGTTTGCTCAGGGTTAAGTTATATGTTCTATGCTGTGAATTTCCACTTATGAAAACAAAAATATTCAACGAACTATAATCTATTGTAATATGAATTATCACTAACATACTTATGATGTATGAATTCTTCAATTTACATTACTTTAATTTGAAAATACTGTTGGATATTTTGATTGTAATTTTTTCTTTATAGCTATGACTTTCGATTGGGAAGAATTTTAACAGATTAGTGCTTGAGTAACCGGTATAAATGTTGATCAAACGTTTATAGTCAGTGTTATTATACCGTGGCACAACGGTATGTCTGCGGATTTACAAGGCACAGAAACCGGATTTCGATACCTGTGGTTGACAAAGCTCAGATATCCCATTGTGTAGCTTTGTGGTCAAGTGTAAACAGCCAAAAAGCGACAATTTTTAACGTTTTCTGTACAAAGTATAGGTGCAAGATTTATGGCGTTTTGAAAGAAGTAATTTTTCAGTTAATTGTACCACAAATTATATAAACAAGTGAAATGTGGTTTCTAGGCGCATACACTGTAGTACATTTCGTAACTGTCAGTGGATGCATGAATACAAACATCTGACTGTAATTATCTTTGTGAATACAAACAGCTGACTAAAATTATCTTTGTGAATACAAACATCTGACTGTAATTATCCTTGGGGAATTTTCAAAGCTGCGTCATGTTGCTCATTTTCCTGTGTTATTCAGGTACGCATATGTCTTCCTTGGTTCTTAAAGTCTACAGACTTTAAATACATTTCAAAATATATACATGCCATAACTTGGAACGTTATTAAGCATAGATAGTTATAAATATAGAGAAGTATAGTTTGGTCTTCATACATCGTCCGTGTTTTTAGGTTTAGATAAGTTGTTTACAAGCGATAGAAACGGAAACATAAAAACTACTATGTTTTGTCGTTGTTGCTAATTTTTTCTCACATTCAACATGCTCAGAGCGGAAACATTATTCTTAGATACATGTTTATATCATATTATAATGATTAGTAATGTTAAATTGTTATGTGTTAAGCTTTGCCAAAATGTTAACGTATTTACTTACGAAGCACATAAAACACCAGTTGTTTGCTGCTTATATCCACACAGTTTGCCAATGTATGCAACAAGAAAATTCTTTTACTATCCAAGTTTTGTCTCTTACAGTAACATTCTAAATATCAAGCTACAAGATGCTATAAAGCCCTTTCCAAAAATTGCACAGTAGCCGCCTATTATAAACAAAAGATTTATACCTGTGTTCGATGATTTCTTTGATATGTGTGTCAACAATGTTAAAAATCTTTCTATAGTTCTCTTGAGAAAAAGAGATTGACCAATGCAAACTGATTTTGGACAGCGAGTGTGCAGTATTAATTAGTTTGTCATAAGAGATAAATGACATATTTTTGTTTGTTAGTTAGTTAAGATGTCAGAAATATATAAAAAGGGGAACCAGGCATAAAACTCAACTTAGAAATGTAATAATTTGGGGTTACTTGAGGCAGCTGGGTAACATGAATCAACCTTGCTATCTACAGGAGACAATATGTTAACAATATTAGGGAAGCATACTAGATAATTTTTTTTACAGGCAAAAGTAAACTTTGGACAGTATTGGACAGTTTCAACGTGTAGACGATGTCAATAACACATATATTATTTATTATGATGATAATTGGATATACATAAACAAGTAACTACAAAAATATCATCCATAAAGAAATTCATTTAGAACTTTGAGAGGAAGGGATCGTTTGATTTCGTCATCTTCCTTCACGTTTCATGGAATGCTTATGAATAGCTAGTGAAATATTTATGGATTATTATTTATGGATTATATAACTAGTGGCATGATGTATAAAAACTGATTGTTAGTGGGGTAACAAGTAGTGTATATACAGTGTTGAATCTGAAGCAGAACTGAATACACATAGTGTTAAAATACTGTTAAACTAAAAGCAACATTTTAAGCACTGCATATGAAATTTTGTAATGTTGGACAACAATCTTAAATAAACACATCAGCAATATATCTCAGATCATAAAGAAGTATTCCAAGCGGGAATTTGTGATTCCAAGATTAGGATATCTTTTGTATTTAATGACAGAGGAAAATAAAGAAATGTGAATCAATTTGGCAAAGTAACCTAAACAATTCGTACTCCAGGCGTGATATGCCATGTCCGGCGTCCTGTATGTGAGTTTATGTACACAAAGGTCAGTGGCTGAATCAATTTACTTGACCCAAGCAACAGTACGAGACAAAATCGAGAAGGACATATGTATGTAAAAGCGACAAAAACCGCAAGTTGCAAATAAGTTGTTTTCAAGACATATCAGTTCAACCTTCGCATACCCCAAGCAACTGGAGAATAAAACGAGTATTCATGGTAAGTCCTTTGTAGTATAACATGCTTTATAGAAAATGGTGTAAAGTGTGAGAGTTATTGGGGATCTATATATAATTAAGCACAAAGCTACACAATGGGCTATCTGTGCTCTGCCCACCACGGGTATCGAAACCCAGATTCTAGCGTTGTAAGTCCGCAGACATACCGCTGTGCCACTGGGAGGCTATTGGGTATCTACATAAAACAAACATAAGAACGGATTACCACTTTAACATAAGGATATTTAGCAAAGTTGATATCTTCTAGAAAAGGAGATTTACTCTATTGTAAATTGTAAATTGAGTAATTTGATGTTTTACCATGTAACAACACTCAATGGAGTGAACTGGCCAAAAGAAACATTAGAGAAATAATTGATATTCAATATAAAAGACATAGAGGAATCAAGTATTAATTAATAGGATTAACTGCAATACTGATGGTAGATTTGTTTACATTGTTTTGGTATTAATGCTTCATTAGGGA
Organism: Limulus polyphemus; assembly: GCF_000517525.1. Lineage (NCBI taxonomy): Eukaryota > Metazoa > Arthropoda > Merostomata > Xiphosura > Limulidae > Limulus > Limulus polyphemus. Next base: position 320,792 of record NW_013666228.1, read on the forward strand.
CACTTTCAACAAAAACAACATGACCTCACAAGCAATTTGTGCATAAAAGTTTAGAAAAGTTTTGAAAAGCCGATGTGGTCTGTATTACACTTATTTTTTGGATTAATTCAATACGTGGACATAATCTGATCAATTTCTATCTATCATTTCAGTATTCCTTGCATCAGCGGCTCAGTGGAGTTATAGTGGCGAAAGAGGTAAGGGTAAATAGCGCCCTCTGTTATTTTTCTTTGAAAAATTTTATCACTAAAGATGAAAAAAGCATTTAATACGATTTCTTTGTCTTTTTTTATTATTTCTACTCGTGGATTGAGAAACTTCTATATTTGAGACAACCTTTTATTTGTTTATGAATTTCTGATAAGAACCTGAATATAACACAATAAAAGTTATTATTTTGATTTAAAACTTCATAAGAATATCTCATGAAGACTTTTTATATTAAAATTTCTCTAAATAATTAGAATCAAATACATGTTTGTTTTTATTAGTTGTACGAAGTTTCGAATAACAACTTGAATAATATCACCGATTCTTTGGAATCAGTGGAAAATACAGGAGATACATTCACCATTACTAACTACGACTTAAAGCCAGCAGATCTACTGCCTTCGGACACTTCGGTTTACTTTCGTTATCAGGCTTCTCTTACCACTCCCATGTGTACTGATGCTACTTGGAATGTTCTCGTTGGAAAGACCATCTCACCAAGTCAGGTAATTGTCTGGAAAACTACCCAAACTACCCATTATGTCATTATGTATTTAACTGTTAAGTATTAATTTTTTGTGATACTCTGCTTTTCACTTTTCTGGTGAACTTTTTGTTAATTTGTTTTACAGTTCGAAGAATTCCACGCTCTCAAAGATGGGAATGAAACCACTCGGTGGACAACTTTAGACCAGTTTAACCAAAAAATTAAAATAAAAGAAAAAATCTGTTTTCATGCAGGGTCCATAAATTTCTTTAAGTTTAAATCTGTTGAAGACAAGTTAGTTCATTCTTCGTAATTTTCTTGTTCTATAATTATGATTTAACTATGATGTCCGTCTGGGTGATTTCGAAGTGTTATGATTATTTTTCTAGTGTGTGAATATCTTTGATCAAAAGTGTAACATGTATTGACTCTCTGAAACAATAAACTTTACAATTTAAAAATGTTTTGGATGGAAGAATATGATTTGTTTAGTAAGATTCAACAGGTTTCTCTTAGCTATTATAAACTGTTTGGAGACGACGTTTCGATCATCGATAGCAAAAAACAACAAAAATAACATTTTTAAAGAAACTCCAATAGTCATGTGATGTCCGTTCAATATCTGATGAAGATTAAACATTTTTAACATATGTGTTTATTGTTTTCTTTTATTGGATAACTTTTAAATTATTGAGGCTTTAAAACAGATTTTCTTAGTGCACAATGAAAGACAGACAATAAGTTTTACACAACTAGCTGAGCCATTATCAGCAAAACATATCTTCAAATTCAGTGTTATATTGTTGATTTCATTGTGTGTTTGTATATATATAACAATAGAAGTTAAACAGTTGTTACATCATTTCTTAAATGTAAGATAGGGTTAGAAATCACCGTTATTTTCCTTCGTTTTTCTTTTTGTTTGTTTCCCTTTACTTATTTTTGTGTATGGGTTTAATAACTTCTTAATTAATGATGTCAGCAAATGAGATATCTAGGATTTTCTGATTTCTGTGTTATGTTGTTTTATTAGTTAGGTTGATGTAGTGGAATTATTTTAACTTTCTTTATCTCGTGTGTAGTTCATACCCCATTATATTACTATCATTCCAATTTATTGTATGGTATTCTTCTCTAGCATAATGGGATATTACAGATAGACCGGGAGCACAAAGTTTTATATATCGTACTATTCACCCGAATTCTAACTGTTGTTATGTTTGTTTTTTATTTCTCCAATGTAGTGGGGTTCATATCCACAAGAGATGTTGTAAATGATGTTTTGCTTGTCCATGTGGCTTGATGTCTACTAACTACGATAGTATTGCGTTGTGGCTTGTGAAACTGTTTTGTAGTTATGCTGTTTAATCTGTATGTGACGTTAAGAGGACAAACAACAATGTAAAATAAACCATGGGATGTTACAACAGAAATCCGTGGGCCCATGGAATTGTGACTATACAGTATAAAAATCCACGGACAATTTTAAATCAAATATATATATATACATTAACAGCTGTACTGACTATCCACGCACATTAAATTTGCTGCAGGTTATATAGTTTTTACAATACAATTTGGAGTTTAATCTCTAGTCATGAAATCGAATAAATATTGTATGTTATTTTTAGTTGATCCAGTTTAAGATTATCTCAGGCATATATAACTCATTTTACGTTACATAATCTTACATTATTACTTCAAAGAACTTAACATCGATCACATCATTGTATTTTGAAAAATAGT
>NW_013666228.1:324165-325156 GCF_000517525.1 Limulus polyphemus
GTTGGGATATAAGCTGATGGTATCCCGTTGCGGCTTGTGAAAACTGCTCTGTAGTTATGCTGTTAACAAGATAAAATAAACCACAGGGTGTTAAAACGGGAATCCGTGGGACCATGGAATTGTGACTATACAGCATAAAGATTCTGGGATAATTTCAAATCAGAAATATACATAACGTATTCAGAATAAGACATAGAAGATTTCCTTATAGCCATGAGGATAAAACTTCTCTTCTTTATTAATAAACAGAAACCTTTCATTACGCCGCCAAGATATAACGCGGCTAATATCCACTTGTATAGAGGAGCTTTCCATAACGCCGCTAAAGTAAGATACTACTAATCTTCATTAGTAAACAGCTATACATTAACAGCTGTATTAATTATCCACATAATTTAAATTCATGCAAGTTATGTAGTTATTACAACACAACTTAGAGTTTAATCTGTAACGTAGAAAATAAAATAATGAATATAATATCATATACAATAGTAACCAGGTGAATGACATTAGATGGAAGTGAACCGCCAGTTGGATAATACAACCTTTATGATATTGATATTCTTGTCTATAACCCTAACATTTTATCAAAAGGTTGGGCTAAGTCAGGAAAGTTTGATTGTGTCTGAATGAACGCAAGAAATTTACTTTTCGAATTAACAGAGCTCTGTTGTTATTTCAGTTGTCTAATTAAAACTGAAAAGGATATATCTCCACTCATGAAGTCGAATAAATATTGCATGTAATTTTTAGTTGGTCCAGTTTAAGATTAACACTTCTCATTCTACCTTACATTATTGATTCATAGAACTTAATTTCGACCACATGATTGTACACTGAGTGGTCACAAGTAAATAGACACCTAATGTTTCGTCATTTAACTGATTTATGCTAACTAATTTGTGTTCACAGAGCACTATATAAATTAAAATGGTCCGCAACCAAAATACTGTCCTTTCCAAATATATATTGTCCAGTTTAAAATAAAACT
>NW_013666228.1:326097-341156 GCF_000517525.1 Limulus polyphemus
ATGAAAATGTTTTTATTGTATCTGAGTTCAGAGGTTTGACTTGACCGGTCAGTATACATAGAGAAGAACAATACGTGGAATGTTCGGACAAATACAGATAACAGTTAATTCTACAGACCCAGTTGTACTTAATATGTTTAACAGATAAACTACCATGAAAGATATATTTAGTGAAATAATTATGAAATAATGGTCAGTTATTAAATTGTAAACTAGAACAATCGTTATATAAGAGTCTAACTGTGAGATGCTCCAACTAAGGAGTAGAAAACTTGAAGTTTATCATAAATAAGACTGCATACCGAAATCGAAATATTTCAGTTTTTAAAATAATGCGTTTTAGCAGTTGTGAGCTTTCAATTTTTTTCAACTTACCCTATCACACACGTTGAGGTCATGGTTGCACTGTAAAAGTCATAGTAAAATCCCCCCTTTTTAGTCATACAAGAGAATGGATGCTGTTAACTAACTACTTACCCTCTAGTCTATCAATTAAAATTTAGGGACAATTTCTGCTGATAGGCATTTTTCTTGCTTTGTGCGAAGATCCTAAACAAAATAAACTTTCATCATAATTGTAAACATCACAAGTCGATTACTTTCCACCACGTTTCTTAAGAACAGTGAGTACATCACTACCTGTAGTAACGTTAGAACAACAAATATTAGAACATATACAGATGGTAACGACTTTATTAGACCCTTGTGTCTGTCTAATCTATAATGAGCTAAAAATTATTGTTTGCTCAAGGTTGAGCTATTGGTTCTACCCTGTGAATTTCCACTTACGAAATCAAGAATATTCAACAAACCATATTCTACAGTTATAGGAATTGTCACTAACATATCTATGATGCATGAATTATTCAATTTATATTAATTTCAATATATTAGTGGTTGAGTGACCAGTATAAATGTGTATCAAAAGTTTACAGTCAGTGTTATTATTACACATTACATTTATTAACGTTCTCTGTACAAAGTGCAAGGTTTATGGTGTTTTGGAAAAAAGTAATTTTTAGGTTAATCGTACCACAAATTGAATATATAAGCGAAAGGTGGTTCCTGGGTGCGTATACACTGTAGTAGATTTCGTAACTGTCAGTGGATGCATGAATACAAACAACTGACTGTAATCATCCTTAGTGAATTTCACAGCTGATAGTAATTTTCCTTTTTGGATTTCCACAGCTACGTTATATTGCTCATTTTCCTGTATTATCCACGTACGCATACGTCTTCCCCTCTTATTAAAATCTACAGCGTTTCAATAAATTTCAAAAGGAGTACAAGATCAATTTCTTTGAACTTTATTAAGCACAGATTACTTGACCTTTATACATCGTTTGTGTTTTTAGGTTTAAATAAGTTGTTTACAAGGAATAGAAATGGAAGTATAAAAACAAGTGTGTTTTGGAGTGAGAAAAACTGTTGTATATTTTGGGTTGTTTTTTGGCACATAAAACATACTTAGAGCGGAAACATTATTCTTAGATACATGCTTATATCATATCTTAATTATTAGTAATATAGACGTAGAATACTTTATAACATTGTCACATCTAAAGCTTTGCCAAATATTAAATTATTTACTTGTTTGTTTGTTTTTGAATTTCGCGCAAAATTACACGAGGACTATTTGCAGTAACCGTCCCTAATTTAGCAGTATAAGACTAGAGGGAAGGCAACTAGTCATCACCACCCACCGCCAACTCTTGGGCTACTCTTTTACCAACGAATAGTGGGATTGACCGTGACATTACAACGCCCCACGGCTGAAAGGGCGAACATGTTTGGTGGTAAGGAAAATATTTACTTAAGAATCACATAAAACACTAGTCGTTTGCTGCTTGTATTCACACAGCTTGCCAATGCATGCAACAAGAAAATTATATTGCCATCCAAGTTTTGCCTCCTACAATCACATTCTACATCTGAAGCTACAAGATGCTATAAAACCTAGTACAAAAATTGCACATCAATAATTACCGAAATGCAAACAAAATTTGGGTTGACATCTATGATATGTACATTCCAAAGTCTATCATTTTTAGTCAGAAGGTCAAATAAGATTGAGATGTAAAATATTCACGTCTAATACAAATGTGTCTCAGCGATGAATAGTTTTTCATGAAAGTTGACCATTAAAGATAAGTACAGTAACTACCTATACGAAGATTTGTAACAGTGTTCGATGATTTCTTAGATATATCTATCAACAATGTAAACAAAAGTGAAAAAAAGAGGGAGTAAAAAATATAAACCGATTTTGGGACAGCGAGTGTGCAATATCAATTAGCTTGAAATAAGAGATAAATGAATTACGGCACCCATTTCTGTTCAGCAGTTGAGTAAGGGGTCAGAAATATATAGAAAGTAGAACCAGGCATAAAACCATAATTTGGGATTACTTAAGACAGCTAGGAAATACAAATAACATTGCAACCTACAGCAGTAGACCATACATTAGCAGTATTAGGGAAGCAAATATATTGGACAGTTTTAGTGTGAAGATTATGCCAACAATTCATGTGTTTTATTTGAATTATGGTAATTTGAACTACGTAAACACGGAACTACCAAAAATATCATCCCTAAAGAAATTCATTTAGAACTTTGAGAGGAAGGGATTGTTTGATTACGTCATCTTTCTTCACATATCATTAAAGCTTATGAATAGCTAGTGAAAAGTTTATGCATTAATTTTTAGGATTATACATATATATATAGTAGCATGGTGATAAAAACTGATTGTCAGCCCTGAAAAAAGTGCCAGCTCACTTAAAGTTAAAGTTAATGTCAAAATCATATAAAATTAATGCTAAAAACAATAGTTGAATCTAAAGTCAAGTTCTGTTGAACCTTCTTTTCACTTTAGCCTAACACTCTTAAATTTGTTAACTCTAAATTATGGAACTAGCTACCCTACTATAGCCTTGATCTCCGACATCCAGTCGAGAACCGCCGACGTCAACTTCACGCGCGTTCTGCGTGCTTCCGTCCTACCGTTCCAGTCAAGTCAAAACAACAACCAAGTCAACTCTCCTTCTCTTCTCTTCTTTCGTTCCCGCCTCATAACTTTTTCCCGTCGCTACAACGCTAGAATCCGGGTTTCGGTATTCGTGGTTGGCAGAGCACAGATAGCCCTTTGAGTAGCTTTGTGCTCAATTACAAACAAATTTGGTAGGTGAAATAAGAGTCCAGTAGAGAACACATAACTAGATTCAGATAAGTATGTTAAAAGTAATAAAGACTTAAAATATTTCACGCGTTCTGGTATGTTCATGTAGGTGTAATATCTTTTCATTCCCGGTTAGACTAAACCTTAATTTCGCGAGCGAGGCTAAAGAGAAACAGTAGTTTCTGAAAGCCCCAAGTTTCTCTCTTAAATCCCGAAGAGGTTTGTGAGATTTAAAACCTAAACTACTGCCCAGTTTTTTCGTTCAAGGAATGTGGATCAATTCGGGGCACCTTGACCAGAAAGTAACCTGAACAATTCGTACTTCAGGCGTGAGTCCTATATGTGAGTTCATGTACACAAAGGTCAGTAGCAGAATCCATTTACTTCACCCAAGCAACAGCACGAGACAAAATCAAGAACGATATACGTTTATAAAAGCGACAAAAACCACAAATTGCACATAAGTTGCTTTCAACACATATCAGTTCAACCGTAGCATACCCCAAGCAATTGGAGAATGAAACGAGTATTCATGCTAAGTCACTTGTAATATAACATGCTTTATGGAAAGTGGTGTAAAGTGTGAGAGTTATTGGGGATCTGCATAAAATAAACATAAGAACGGATTACCAGCGTATCATAAGGATACTCAGCAAAGTTGATATATTCAAGAAAAGAAGGAAACTTACACCATAAGTGACTTCGATGTGCTTATATTAAAATGGAAGACGATATTTTCCGTAGAAACGATGTCTATTAAAATTGTTACTGAGTTATATAAACTTATACATCCATAACTATCTGTCTTCTGTTCAAATACTTTAAAGGATAACAAAATTTAAAACATAAATCAAATCTCAAATTACAGGCTTGTTTTTGTACTTTTCTTTACCAGTGTGGTCCATATATTGAGTAATTTGATGTTTAGCCTTGTTACAACACTCAATGGAGAGAACTGACCAAAAATATGAGAAAAACAATTGATATTTAATGTAAAATACATAGAGGAATCAAGTATTAATTAATAGGATTAACTGCAATACTGATGGTAGATTTGTTTACATTATTTTATTATTAATGTTTTATTAGGGACAACCTTTCAAATCGAATTGAAGTTGTTTCAAAAATCAAATGAATTTATCTAATGAGTTAATATAATATTACTTTATACAACTACTGGATGATTAATTATTTCAATGTGTTGAGATCATAACAACTATGACTATAGGGTATTTTTGATCAAATTGATAAATTTGTTTCAGAATATGTTTTATAGTGCATCATCTAAAGTAGCCACATCTAATCATCATTATGTTAGGACTAATATATATGAGTTATTTTTTAAAAAACTAGATCTGATATACAAACAAATATTGTGTTGTCTTGTTTTCAAATCCACAGTTATTAAATAGGCTGATTTGTTTATCGACTTCTTCAAGGCTAACCAAATTTAAAACATAAGTCAAATATCAAATTACCGACTTGTTTTTCGTACTTTTCTTTACCAGTGTGGTCCATATAATGAGTAATTTGATGTTTTACTTTGTAACAACAATCAATGGAGTGAACTGACCAAAAGAAACATAAGGAATCAAGTATTAATTAATATGATTAACTGGAATACTGATGGTAGATTTCAAATTCGATGACGAGGAACCCACTTTGAGACTAATAATGGCATCGTACGTGATTATGACAAAACCTTGTCGAAACGTTGTACATTTGCTGTTATGTTAAACTTATATTAAAGTTTTTATTCATTACCCATTCAAGCCGTCTCCAGATGGTAGATTTGTTTAGATTGTTTTGGTATTAATGCTTTATTAGGGACACTTTCAACAAAAACAACATGGCCCCCACAAGAAATGTTTAGAAAAATGCATTGGAAAAGCTGACGTGGTCTGTATTACACTTATTTTGGAGGTTAATCCAATAAGTGGAAATAATCTGATCAGTTTCTATCTATCCTTTCAGTATGCTCTGCATGAGTAGATCAATGAAGCTATAGGGGCGAAATAGGTAAGCCTAAATTTCTTCCTCTTTTATTTTATTTTATTATTATTATTTTTATCTCAGACATCGAAATAAACGGAGGTTAAGCTTTCACCCCTCTGTGTGTGTGTATATGTTTGTTTATGTGATTTTCCCAACTTCAAAGTGATTGGTTTTTGGAGGGCCGAGGTCAAAGTTCCAGGTCACAACAAAGGTCACAAATATAGAAAAATCACTATCTGTTAACATGGAGACCGATTTTGCATACTATTTTTGCTCTATAACTCAGTCAAAAATACTTTGATTTTGATTAATCTTGGTGGACATATGTAGAATATTATTTCTCATCTTTCTGCCAAACATGGCCCGGTTCCGTTAATAAAGACGGACGTACGGACACATTTCTCTATTTTTTCAGAGCCAAATATGATCAACGTTGCCTGACGGAAGTATGCGCTCTACTGAGTGACCCTCTAGTCTTTCTTGAAAAGCTATATCACTAAAGGAAAAAAAAACAGATAATATGAAAATGTTTTCATTTCTTAATCACTTCTGCTCATGGATTGGGAAACTTCTATTTTCCTTTCATAATCGAATTGAAATTGTTTCAAAAATCAAATGAATTTATGAGTTACTATAATACTACATTATACGAATACTGTGCACATTAGTCCTAACATAATAATGGTTAGATTTGGCTACACTAGATATCGTCATAGTTGTTATGCTCTCAACACATTGGAATAATTAAACCGATTTATTGTTTTAAAAACTAGATCTAATGTACAAAGAAATTATTGCGTAGCCATGTTTACAAATCCATAGTTATTTAATAGTCTGGTTTGATAATGTTTATCCACTTATTGTGAGAGAATCAGATTATAAAACTATGAAGTGAATAAGAAGTGTAAAACAAAAAAACAGTCGCATGTTTTAAAAGTCTGCTTGCTGACACCAGGTGATTTTATGGCGACAGAATTTTCGGCCTTTTTTATTCCATTTTAACACTTAAATATGTATAAATATGTTATGTTTTTTCAGTTTGGAATGCCTTTGATATACAAACTACAGAAAGTTCTGTTTATGTAAAGACATATTTTATTCTGTTGATAACAAAATAATCTACTCAAGCGTATAATCGCTTTCCAAATATAACTTACACCTTCTGCTGACCCATCCTTCTGGCCCAAGCTGTTTCCTCAGTATGGTCGAGATACTCAGCCACTTATTGATCTAACTATGGAACACCTGAAACTAGATGGCATCAAGATAAAAGATGGGAGAAGCGGTATGTCACATTAATATTGTTACATTAGGGGTTTAATAAGGCATTATATATTTTTTACTTTACCTAAGTCGTGCATAAAGACAAACACAAAAGACATTATATGTAACAGTACTCGTACATTTTGTTCCATCAAGACACGGTAGTATGTCCTGCAGCGGGTTGTTTTGTGGCCGCTAGACACACTGTGTGATATTAACAGGAGTGATAATTTAGCGACTTTCCACCTTCGGTATTTCGGACTGTGGTAATACAATCTTTATGACATATTTTCAGTGAGTGTTCTCTACTGGACTCTTATTTCACCTACCAAATTTCAAGGTTTGTTTGTTTGTAATTGAGCACAAAGCTACACAATGGGCTATCTGTGATCTGCCCACCACGAATATCGAAACCCGGATTCTAGCGTTGTAAGTCCGCAGACATACCGCTGTGCCAGTTGGGGGTCCAAATTTCAAGGCAATCTATTTAAAAATACCTGAGATATCATCTCCAATTTTGTTTGAGTTTCTTCCTATTTTTTCTTCGCACCAAAAGTACGGAATTTTATTTGATAGAAAAACATACTTAACTTTTATGTTTTTTTCAAATTTGGTACACTGATAGATCTTTACAACTTACAATTATGAATCTCATTTGGTGTAAATATAAGACACATGTGCAAAATTATTCAACAAAAACCGCTGAAATTTGACGAAGATCTTTGCTCACGCCTACGCAAAAAGTCACGTGTGCTATCGGTCTAACATTTTTTACTACAGCTTCACCTAAGAGTAGAAGCGTAATTTTTTTTTTTTTAGTTTTTTGTCATCCGGATAAAAGACGGCTGATTTAGAGCAGCAAAACTATAAGGTGAAAGGACGTGCAGATAGATAAGTATTAGGCCAAGAAAACTAGATTAGCAGTTTCTAGCTCAAGTTTTCAAAAGAATCATACGTTAGATGGTCATTATTTATTATTCATTGCCAACTTTTCAGCACAAATTTACTAAATTTTATGAAATTTTCCTAATTAAGTAGAGTTTAGCGTCCCGTGATATTAGCTTAAGAAATTAGCATAAATAATGATGCTTGATATAGTTGTACCGATTGCATGGGGGTGATGACAAGAAACTGTTAATCTTAATTCCATGGTGTTAGTATAAAGAAAACTATTAAAACTGTTTCAGAGAGGAAAAACCATATATATAATAAACCATGCGGTGTTACATTGAGACTTTTAATCCGTATTGTACGTTTACAATGTATAACTTACTCAACTTCTGTATCTATCTAGACATTTTTTTTAAATTACACACTATGTAGTTTCTAGGCTCTGTCAAAACAGCTGGAAAGATAACTTGCTCTTCAATAGAAACAAAAAATCAGTTAATGTGAGATTATTTATTAATGGTTGCCTTACTGCAGATCGCTGTATTAAGGTGGCGTTCTGTCGATTTGTTCTATTTTCTTACTAGGTTGGACAAAAAATATTTTCAAGCCAAAAAACCAACATCTTGCTCATTATATTTAAAATTAAACGTTAGTTTCGGGTAAATTGTGTGTTGCGTTTTCAAACTGTGCGTGTTCAGACGTTACCATGTATTTATTAAAACTGTTCGAAAAAACATGTCAGAAGAGAAAAAAAAAATCAAATACGATTTTATCACAAGGCCTAAAGTTCACATTTATCTTAGTGTAATTAGGCATCAAATTTAACAGTCTCCTATAGATTTATTTAGGTTAAACAATGCCTGAAGTTTTCTTGTAGAAAACCGTTCAAATCGAGGAATCATGCCCGTTATGCAAGTAGATTATATTGTTGATATTGTTCTACAGAGACAATATTTCGTCCTGAAAGTTTTTATTTTTATTTATGCTAGTTTTCCTAGCATGATGGGATACTTTTATTTACCCCTAAAACATTCAAATCGGAAAGTTTTTTTTCAATAGGCACATCATACAGATGCATTTTATAATCAAGTTGAGAAGGCTAATCTGGTCAGATTGTAATGAAATATAATGTACTATATCTAGTGTCATATTTAAGATATTCAGAATGAGTGACAAGTAGGTTATATTTGTGCAACTAGAAACGGAGCTCTTCTGAATTTATATTTACTATGCTATCTGTTTCTGTGTGCAACACTTACTAAACTAAAGAAAACAACAACATTCTTTCTCATGTAAATGAATATAATGCAGCACGTGCAGAAGACAAGGTTCTATAGTTGAAACCAATAAACAAGGTTTTCATTTGAAAGTCCTTGGAAACCTGTTAAGAAGATTGCGTGTTGATTGTATTTTTGTATCAAGATAAAATCCAGTGCATAACTTAAAACTACTTCAAAACCAAATAAAAAACTTGATAAAATGGTCGCTTTCCAGAGCTTTGGAAAGTGGTTATCGGATTTTCTGTTTAGTGATTTACCTGTTTGCTGATTTACTTGTTTTTGTTGACTTGATCCTACGTGATTTCTCAGCATCATGTCTTAAACAGTTTGTGGTTTTGTAACAAAAAAGAAAAGAATGATAACTCAGTTTTCAGTTAAGCACATTTTGTGATAACTTATAATTCGAAATATCAGTTCCTTTGATGATATACAGCCAACAACTGTACTTCTTATGCTGCATCTATTACAAAGAAATAATTTTATTTATGCAAAAAACAAATCGCTTTGATACCCTTTAAGTTGTTGTAGTGGGATATTTACAAAATTATCGAACGAAATGCGATCTCCAGACTGATGAACAGCACATCTAAAATGCCAATCACTTTAGTTTCATGGAATACGGAAAAGTGGATTAACACCTTTACTTGTCTTGTGCAATTTCGATCGTGTTAGGTGTACTTTAGTGCGAAACTGTCTCTTTTAATCCAGTTTTCAACGCTACTATGATCCATATTTTTCTTTTAAAACGTTAGTTATTAGCCTGATGACCATTCCATTTACTTATTTTAGTCACATTGAAATTACATCGTTACGAACTTTGTTAAGTAGCTTTTACTTGGATTAGACAAACATTACGCTAAATTTTAATTAAAGTATTATATTTCAGCGATTGTTTTATGCATGATAATCATGTTTCCTATGATAATTTTTCTAAAGAAGTGAGAACTGAGAGTGGAGAGCATTCGAACCCGTGAATCTGATTACTGGAGATATGCTTTAGTTAACTAAACCACCGTGTCTCGACTTCCTCATCTCTTCATTTTTGTTACTGAGTTACTGTGTCTCGAATTTCCTCATTTTCTCAGTTTCATCATCAAGTTACTGTGTCTCGAATTCCTCATTTTCTCAGTTTCATCATCAAGTTACTGTGTCTCGAATTCCTCATTTTCTCAGTTTCATCATCAAGTTACTGTGTCTCGAATTCCTCATTTTCTCAGTTTCATCGTCAAGTTACTGTGTCTCGAATTCCTCATTTTCTCAGTTTCATCGTCAAGTTACTGTGTCTCGAATTCCTTATTTTCTCAGTTCCATCGTCAAGTTACTGTGTCTTGAATACTTCAAGTTCTCGGTTTTCATCACCAAGTTACTGTATCTCGAACACCTTGAATTTGTAGTTTCATCACTAAGTCACTGTGTCTCAAATACCTTAAGTTCCCAGTTTCATTACCAATTTACTGTGTAGTTTCATCACTAAATTATTGTGTCTCAAATACATTAAGTTCTCAGTTTCATCACTAATTCTATTCACTATTCTTGAATATCCCAGAGGCTGGCTCGAAAAGTAGAGCGAGAGTTTAAATCATACCACGGTTCACCATTTGCAATTGTTCAGGAAAATACTAACTTCGTTTCAATGTGTACCACCCTTAAAAACCTTTAGTTAATACATACATAAAGGTGATTTCAAACTGAAAATAAACTCCGTTTAATTATGTCTGAATATAGATCAGTAAAAATAACTTTTATTTAATATTCACCTGATGCAGCTGATTAGAATTAGAACACGGCGGTCAATGTTCTAGATTCCTCTAACAATGCTGTCAAGTAACACCCAGGAAAAAAGAAAAAAAAAGAGATAGTTTTATTATGAAAACAGCATGTAATATAAAGTAGGCCTTAAGCCTCTAGGGAAAACCAAGTAAAGCTCATGCATTGTTACTTGCCTATCTTTTTGTTTTGAAATGACATCATTTGATATTATACATATTATATGGTAAATATCATTTTGTATCATCTAAAAATCTCTTTATTGCCGTGAAAAAAGTTTATATTTCATTTTCATTATTAGATCTCCACTTCTGATTTCTCCCCCCCCCCATTTGTTAACTCAACCGCTTTTCTTATTAGACCCTCATTATTGTAGCTCGCCTGGTTGTCAATCCCAATGTATCAGTTGGTTGATTTACCACTAAAAAACAAAAAACGTTCAGTCATCTGGTGCTCATTGCACGTGCTTTCAACACATGTTCTAGTGTTCAAATGAGCTTAGTGAGACTAATAGATTTAAAGAAGAAAAAACACAAAGTGAAGGAAAACGGCTTTTGGTGGTGTAAGCTGTTGAGAGGAAAACAAACCAAAAGATACACTTTTTTCTTTGAGTATTGTTTGCCACGCGAGTTGTTTGACTTTTTGTAACAGGAAATGACATCCTGAACAACTTTTAGATGTTGGCCAGCACTACTTGTTACGAGGATGTGTGTTTGCTTGCCACATTAGGCTATCTGCTATGTCCACCGTAGGATATCGAAAGTTAGATTTTAGAGTTGGGAGAATGTTTTCTCTGTGGTTATAAACAGAATCCACTCAGTCTTCTCTGAAAGACGTATAACCGAATACCTTAAGTTTACAAATTATTTTAATGTACGGAAGTCAAAATGTAACAAGTGCATTTGAGACTGTCTTTAAAAGTTATAATTGACTCTCTATGAATTACAAAAAGACCCCAAACTCAAGCGCTTTCTAAAAGTTGATTTCCTTCTTTATTCTTTTGAAGAAGAATAGTCAACTATTCGAAAACGTTTGAGTTTGGGGCATTTTTGTTTAATTTCATTGCACCTTTTGTGTGTGATCGTGTGTGCTAACTCTTTTATAGGAATTGACTCTTTGTTTCATCATGTCAGTAGGTTTAAGCGGGCAGATAGGTAATATAAACAGTTCGTAGTCAAGATATTGTAAGTTTTATGTTATGGGTGATTGTATGACCACATTACATTACATTATTATCTTCTATACCATTATTATAGAATGTATGTTGAATGCACATTTATAGTAATGACCGCACTTCTATAAAGCCGTATAATATGCAATGGAATCCCGATATAACGCGTAGTTGGGGTCCACAAAATGCGATCGCGTTAAACATGGAGTCACTTCAGGGTACCCACAAATTGTCATTTTCCATATTCCTTGGATTGTTGTTCGGTACATAAGATTTTTTAAAATTATCTTGAGAGCTTCAGTTATCCAAGTTATCATCCAGTTCGTGTTCTATATCTTCTACTATAACTTCTTTATATCTTATATCCCAGCCATTTTAAGAACATGAAAAATATAAACTACGGCATATTAAAAATATCACATTATTGTGTTTTTTAATTACACTACTGACAACATTTATTGTTTTGCACGAACGAACAGCTCTGGTGTTGTTTCTTATTGCGTGGGCGCATTATGAATAATCGGTTCATCAGACACGTGCTCATAGGTTGGACAATTCTCTTCTGCAAACAGCCAGTTTATGATGTCTCAGCGGTTATGCATGTACTGGTCCAAAACTCTTTCAGCCTGTCGTATCGTCCCTTTTCGTGAACCCTTCAAACTTCTCATTCTCATCGTCAGAAAGGGTAACACACGAACCGAGCCAGCATTGTTAGATTTCTCGCGTTGAAATATGTAGAAAAAATTAGTCCTCCAAATTCATGTCATTAATTTTTCACAAGGCTAAATAAATGTCTCCATATATAAAAATTAGTCCTCCAAATTCATGTTATTAATTTTTTCACAAGGATATATAAGTGTCTCCATATATAAAAATTAGTCCTCCAAATTCATGTTATTAATTTTTTCACAAGGCTAAATAAGTGTCTCCATATATAAAAATTAGTCCTCCAAATTCATGTTATTAATTTTCTTACAAGGCAAAATAAGTGTCTCCAGTTTTAGCTGTAGCTTAACATCTCAAATAAGAAAATGTGCTTTAAATATCAAAAGAAATTATAGCTACTATATATCAAAATCGAAAAGTTTCAAGCGGTTAGGACGCTCGACTCGTCCATTCAGCCGTGGGAGCGTTATTATGTTACTATTAATTCCATTTTTTGTTGGTAAAGAGTAGCCCAAGAGTTGGAGGTGGCTACTGTTGACTACCTGTATCAACTCTAGTCTATTACTTTCAAATGAGGAACGGCTAGCGCAGTCCTCGAGTAGCTTGTGCGAAATTCATAAGAAATAAGCATAAATTAAAGCCACCTATTGATAGACACTAACCCTATCGGTAGTTTTTAAGAACTAAGAGAGGATTGAAGGGGTATTTTTTACAACGCCCTCAGACTAATTTAAAAATAACAACAATTGAGCATGGATATAACCGAAACTGTTCGCAATGTGCAGAACTTTGTATTCATCATATTTAAATCCTACTCCAATTATCTGCATGGACATGGCCTTGTTAGGGGTTAGGTAAACCTTGCACAAGCACTGATTCTCGTGTAGTAATTCTATGAAGATGAATAACACCTTAAGCTACACCTTTTTAAGGTTAATGTCTTTATAAAAAATATGGAACAGAAGTCTTCAAATGTTAACATCATGTTAATCGCAACTGTTTTTTGCTCAAAATAAGAAAACAAATTAAATATTCTAATCGTTATTTATCCACTAGAAACTGTTACAAGCCCTTTTTTAGATACAAATGTAGTCCGAAACACGTGTTGACAGTTCTTTGATCTATGACTGTTTTCCATAACACCGTAATCACAAAAATAAGGACATGATTTTGGATGAACATTTAAATGTTTTGCAGCAGTTTATTAACAAAGTTATAAAACAACATTGTGCTCATTGTTACTTAACGTTTATGAATAAACTCGCTTACAAGCCACTTCCTTTACCCTTTGAGGGATAATTAGTTTTATTTACGTAATAAATAAAATGTTAGTACATTTAAATATTTCCTTCCGCTCGGTAAGTCTGCGGAATTACAGCGCAAGAAATCATGTTTCGATACCCTGGCCGGCCCACCATAGACAGCTCTTTGTGTAGCTTTGTGCTCAACTACTAACCAAATAACAATAAACTAGACCGTCCGCACTTCACTGTTCATCAGTAGCCATCATTTTTTCAAGATCGTCCGCACTTCATTGTTCATCAGTAGCCATCATTCTTTCAAGACCGTCCGCACTTCGTTGTTCATCAGTAGCCATCATTCTTTCAAGACCGCCCGAACTTCACTGTTCATCAGTAGTCATCATTATTTCAGATCTAAAGTTTAAAACGTTTGAGTCTTTAGATTTTTTTGTTTACAGAAGATGAGTGATAACTTTTCAAGACATCCAACGATGAACCAATATATTATAATGTTGTTATCTTTTGTGTTACGCACTTGATTTCTTCGTTATATACATATTCTTATATTATTGATTTTCATTTACTTTAAATTTGGCTTTCAGCTTTTACTCTTTGTTAAATGATTGTAAATAATGCAATCTTTAGACGTTTCTCTATATAACTAAAATAGATGACGGTTTAATGTTATGTCTGATTAGTCATGTTTGCAGCACGGTCTCAGGACAAATAACAGTCTGGTGATATGTGGGAACACCCACAAATAAATATGTATGTATTTTTTGCTTGTTGTTAAGCCCAAAGCTACACAAGGAGTTATCAGTGTGCTCTGCCCACAGAGGATCTCGAAACTTTTTTTTTATTATAGGACGTCGCTTTTATTATACGTGACGTAATACCTAAATTATTATTAGTGCCATTTTTATTGGAATCATGATTACGGACGTCCCTTTTATTATACGTGACGTAATGCCTAAATTATTATTAGTGCCATTTTTATTGGAATCATGATTACGGACGTCCCTTTTATTATACGTGACGTAATGCCTAAATTATTACTTGTTCCATTTTAATAGGTGTCATTATTACGGATGTCCCTTTTATTATACGTGACACAATGCCTAAATTATTACTGATGCCATTTTAATAGGTGTCATTA
The DNA here is from genome assembly GCF_000517525.1 of Limulus polyphemus. Taxonomy (NCBI): domain Eukaryota; kingdom Metazoa; phylum Arthropoda; class Merostomata; order Xiphosura; family Limulidae; genus Limulus; species Limulus polyphemus. Next base: position 340,709 of record NW_013666228.1, read on the forward strand.
TTACTGGACGTCCCTTTTATTATACATGACGTTATACCTAAGAAAATTCCATCACCGTTTCACGTGTATATGTTGAACAATTTATATTATTCTCTATTTCCACAAGTTTTAATTGAGTTTTATATATTTAATGTAGCAAATGTTTGAGTATATTCTACTTCCGTTAGGGACCCGACATGGCCAGGCGGTTAGAGCGCTTGACTATCTGAGGGTCACGTGTTCGAATCCCGGTCTCACCAAACATGCTCATCCTTTCAGCCGTGGGGACGTTATAAAGTGACGGTCAATTCCACCATTCGTTGGTAAAAGAGTAGCTCAAGAGTTGACGGTGGGTAGTGATGACTGGCTACCTTCCCTCTAGTCTTTCACAGCTAAATTAGGGACGGCTAGCGCAGATAGCCCTTGTGTAGGTTTGCGCGAAATTCAAACCAAACCAAACTTACGTTAG
>NW_013666228.1:341732-353420 GCF_000517525.1 Limulus polyphemus
ATTTCTAAATATGACTATCTTACATAGTACCATATCGATATGTTTGTTGACCTGTAATAGAGTTCTGAATATAACTATCTTAAGTAGCACCATATTAATTAATTTGTTTTTCACCCGAGACATATTTCTAAATATGACTATCTTACATAGTACCATATCGATATGTTTGTTGACCTGTAATAGAGTTCTGAATATAACTATCTTATAGTATCATATTGATCTGTTTGTTGACCCGAGACAGAGTTGTGAATATGACTCTCATTCGTAGTACACTATTAAATATCAAAAATAATAACTTACTTGTGTAGTATTCTTAGGCAAAACTGACTTATCTAAAAATAACAGGAGATTCGATAAAGATGTTTATTACCAAATTTATTCTCGATTCTCTGAATCTAACTGAATTCGTGAAAGAAAGAGATTGAACATAATTGTGTAACACTGTGAAAACATTCTTTATGATTCAAAAATGCAAAGTAATATCGTTATTCAGTACAAAGGACAGTCACCTTTACCGTGGAGCTAAAAACTGTTAAAGCCAGAGGTAAAAGTTAAAGTTTAACAAGAACAATATTTATATACTTATTCAAGTCTGAGAAAAACATCACGTTATATATTTAAAACTATAATGCCTCGCATTCCCAGAGTGACTTGCACTATCACGTGACTAGTCATTCCCAGTAGAAAATAAGGAAAGTTGTAAACTCGAAATATCACCTTATCTACCAATATAGAAATCTTCCCATACCAAGTACAACTTTATATCAATCTGCCCTATATATAAACAAGATGTTACCTCTGGTGAATAACGTAGGAAAACAAGTAGTAGCTAGAGCAAAAGGATTTTAATAATTTATTGATTAACATGCTATAAAAAACACGTATTTATGAAACATGCTATATTTAAACAAGCATACCACACTTTTCCTTCCCCTATATTTTCAGGTCATCCAAGCCATCTTTAATTGTAAAAGTTAGAACTAATTAAATTTACACAAACATCAACCAAGAAATCAGAATTATCTTCTCTGGCCCCTGTAAAACAGTTACATAGCAGCACAGATCACACAACTCTTTTATAAAAGGTACATTTGGTTAGTTGAATTACATAAAAAAACTTTAATTAACAGCACATCAATTAATAAACAACAAATTACGCTTTAACAAAGCTTCAATTGTCTATAGACACTTCATAAAAACACCAACATCCTTTAACATTGATAATCATAAAATAAATACTGTAAATCATACAAAATACACAAAACTAGCATCTATATAAATATAATAGTACCGTCTGTTGTATGTACATGTAACTGCTTCGCAGGGTATGGATGGATCTTCACCAAATTTGGTGTGAAAGTTCATTGGATCCATTGGAAGATACATACAAATTTTCAGTTTTAAATTTTGCGTTTTGCGGATTTTATGGACATTTTTGCGTTTTTTACCACTACTTCACTAAATTTGACACGAAGGTTTGTTGGGTTCATGCGGAGATACAAACAAAGTTGCAGATTCATATTTTGTGCTTTACAGTTTATATGGGTGTTTTTGCGTTTTTTACAGTTACATTTAAGTGAAGCAACTTTTCATGTCCTAAGATAACCGTTCATTAATCATGAATTTACATAACTTCCTTTCAGGGGACGGGTACTTCAACTAGTTCCCAATAATATAGAAAATACTAATTAATTGATACTACAGAATTGAAAAATTATATTGATTACATGAACATCATCACAGGTCCTTTAATCAGACCACAGTAAAACATAGCACAATATTACAATGCTACAAAAACCGAACCATTTAACATTGAATATAATTTGATTTATAAACATAAACACCAATTACATATTACATATCAAATGCACAACCGCAATTTAACATAATACAGATTCACAGTTTTATATCATTTCATAAGCTTTTTAATAATGAAGTGATTTTAAACATTACTTAGTGAAAAAAACAGAAGGGATCCTTTTAAAATGACACATATTCGTAAACCCTTTAAAAATTATTAATAGAATGCTATTTAAACGTAACACAGTCTACTCAATAAGAATATTTAACAAAATACAGGGAAATTAAATAAAATCATTTACAAGTTCTATGCATATATAAACACATGGAGTCTCTCTATACAAAACAAAATTATATTTCTCATTTATATACAGAACTTTACACAGAACGTCATTGTGATCACAAAATAAAACCCTCAGTCCACCTCTCCACATTTCTGGGCAATGTTGCTTTAAATCTCTTTCCAGCACTGGTAATATAAACAGTACATTAAATACGACACACGAGCATTGTAAAATTATACACGGACTTTTCTTTACGTTAAAATTCTTTTATTTGCGAGCTTTCATCGGGCAACAATGGAATAAAAATATTTTAACGTAGAGAAAAGTACGTGTATAATTCTACATATTAATTTACCTACGTTATGAGTCTTAAACAACACGAGCATTGGTTAGTTCGAGCTTGGATGGGAAATTGTGGACGTTTTATTTTACTGAAGTCTTATTTGTCTAAGCTGTAAAAAAAGTTTAAAGTTTTTACATTTTAGTTACATTTATTGAAACAAATATCTACATAAAACAAGGATTTGTAGCACTCACTACATATATAAGTTTGTTTTCACTTGAGTAATAATTATAATCAAAGCCATTCTTCCCTAAGGTTAATTTAGTCTCACGCATTTGTGTGCCCTAAAATAATTCACGTAGCTTTCAAATGTGCATTTAAAACACAAAAGTATATAATTTACTAGAACAGAATGGTTCAAAACTACTGTAGTTTATCTGGCTTTCTAAGTAAACTATAAATAGGTTAAAAGTTTTCTGGTAGCATTCAACACAGCAAATGTAATTACAAAAAACCAAGTACTTCCATGCAACTGAAGACTTTCGCCATCAAAATTGAACAAAGTATAGTAAGTTTTATGTAAAGGACAATCCTCTCTTTCTGTTGGTTTATAAACATGTGCATCAGCCATGTGAAGTTGATTAGCAAACAATCTCGAAAGTCAGAAAGAGATGGGAGGGGACTTCTTTAGTGGGTCTGACAAATTTATTGATATCTCCGCAGTTCAAGAAGGTAAGAGGTTTTGATTTTAGATTCTTGTTTGTAATTATATGTAGTGTGAGTTTTTAATTGGTTGGAATCTGCAGCAGCTTATTTTTGTAGTTCGAAAATTCTGAAGTGGAGAAATTGGATCTCAGATGCATCAAATTACATGTCAATTTGAATATTTAGAATTAGGTAATATATACATCTTAACCGCAATTCTATTTTTATATGTCAAGTCTGTTGACATACGTTGAATTAAAGTTACTTAATTAAAATTTGAATGTTTTACTGTAAAAGGTTCTGAGATGTACAAAATATACATGCCTGGAAGTGAAGGCTTAATACGGGGATCTGAGGTAGAGTGGGGTGGTTAATGATGATGGTCAGTGATGTTGTTAGGAGTTCTACCCTCGGTACCATTGGTAATAGGGTCTTTGGGAAGCGTTGACTGGACCAGTTCTGAGATGGATACCTCTCACTATTGCCTTGGTGGAGGATCTTGTAACCAGCAATGATACTTAGCCGGAGCCGAGGTGGAGGCTTCTTTGCTTCTACCATTGGGAGTACTAGTGCTGTCAGCAAGGTTGCAACAACTACTATGGTCTAATTGGTTGGAACACTAATGTTTTTAGGTTAGTATCTCCTGCACATCAGGCTTTATCCAGGGATCCTGCCCACGCTAAAACTTCTAAAGCCTGATGAGCAAATCAGAGGATCCAAGCTCTGGAAAACTTTCCATGGGTTTGGATGGGTACTGCTGCTTCAATTCTTGGTGACTAGATACCTTCCAATGAAACATCTCAAGAGTGGGTCGATTTTTGTTTTGTGAACAAGCCAACTCCTGTTTCACTGGAGTCAGTGATAACGGTGTAGCTTATTACTGAGCCACATGAGGAGGTTACAGACGTTACCCCCATTTCCAATACGTTAAAATAAGCCTGGATTCCACCAAAGCCATGGTGGTCAATGGGGGATTCCTAGCTCCAAAAATTTCAGTTTCAGCCCAAGAACTGGTGTGTTAAGATCCCAACATTAGATACATTTGCCAGCAACACATTTTCACTCACGGAATCTGTCACCTAAAATGCTAAACAAACTCTGGGAGTCTTCAATTAAACCACAAAGTCCACCTCCTTAGTTAAATGGAAATCCAAGGCACAATGAAATGATTGTCACCATAAGTATTTTCTTCCATTGTGCAGTATAACACATACTTTTGAGGTTGAAGCACAATATAATGGAAAATATCACAGACAAGTTGAAGAACAAGACAGCCAAATGGAGTAAGAACTTGATCTCAAATATCAAAAGTTGGAATTAAAAATGTAAAATCAGATGAATTCCAATTGCCCAGAATTTCAGTCAGATATGTAGGTTTTAAATGTTGAAACTAACTAGCTCCAACAATGTTCCGCCCTAAAATTGTTTTAAAAGACAGAGTGTTAAAACTACTGTTTTCATCAAGTGGCATTTAAAGAGGCTTATCTGTGCTAATGGATATATTGTCTGCAGAACATGTTTCCATAGAACCAGTTGCATTCCCTTTGCTACAGAAACAGAATCAGAGTACAGTAGGAAAGAAACTAAGCTGAAACTGTAGATACTGGTTCTTACACACCACTGCTCACTCAGACCATCCACTGTGCAAGCTACAGCCTCTTACTTTGTCTGTGAGAGTCCATTAACATTCACATCACATCTCCCTTGAGACTTGTTTCAGCTACAAGTTTAGTGCTAGCCAGGTGCAAATAAAACGTTGCACCATTCAGATGTGACTTTCTCACTCTGGAAATATACTCACAACCTGCATCTTCATGCATCTTAACTGGACCTTGTTAAGTAAATATTCATCAAATCTATCAGTTTATTAAATATCTCAATTTGTATGACTGAAAATATACAACCACAACCAACTAAAACATTGGGTACACAAAGTTTAAAGCTGGTATGACATTTAAGCTATTGTTCATGAATTGTCTTTACTATATATAATTTCACCCACTTATAAACATTTTGATTGGATTCAAGCAAAGTATTGTGTACTACCATTACAGAAAACGGAGGTTAAACTGGGTTTTCTCTGTAATGTGATGCTCTGCATTACTCTTACATGAAAATTCATTACCTGCCGAATACTCCACTCTCGAAAGTGAAACATTTTCTGACTAGTATTAATGAAAATAACAGGTGTATTGTTAAACAATACTCATCAGGTCATTAATCACAATTAACTTCATATATCAGGATATTAACAAACAATAAAATCCTTACTCCATTATTTTTTCACATGGTACTTAAAGAGTTGTGTTCTTTGTGTAATTGATCCATTTGTGTTATACATACTCATTAATGACATTATGTAACGTTCATACACATCTCTAAGACCTCACATATACATAAACATATGTTGTCATTTACATATGTTAACATTACACATCATCATACACTGATAGCTTAACTGATAGCTTAAGGGAAAGGGGTCATATTACGCGTGCCACGACTTTTTACACGACAGTATGTATTTGCTGTCAATTACTTATTTTACCGTACATTGCTGATTTAACAATGGTTTGGTTCGTGGTAAAGGAGAGTAAACTATGCAAACTATACCAGGGACAACAATATTTTTGCTCTTCACATGGACATCACCTTGTACTTTGATTTGTCAGAGTCTGAATCACACTGACGCCAGCAATTCACAGTAGTCTTGTATACTTAACTAAAAGCTTTCTACATTTGGTGTAGATACACGTAATGAAATCGGAAGTACAGTCAACATTCCTTCTCCAATACGAGGTTTTATTCATGCACATTCGGTTAAAACATACTGCCACCAGTTGATGGAAATTGCTTTCATTCAACCTTCATAAGCTATGTCACAATAATTGCAGTGCCATAATATAATTGCTTTCTCTGAACATCAATCGTAGCACATTTTATTTCCAGGCATTACAAAATAAAGAGTCAATAGAAAAATTCAGTCAAATGAAAAATTTTCGGATAACATTTTCACAAGTTGAAATTTGTGCTCTCATTACAATATCTTTCAATACAATCTCAAAGAAAGCTCAACCCTCTCACTGGAAAGTTATGTATTCTTCAGATCTATGTGGGAGAGTCTAGTGAGTCCGTAGAGTTCCTAAAACTCAATTAGAGTTTCTTCTAGAGAGATAGCAGAGTATGATACGGATGATGATAGTTTTTCTCATCAACATGTCTGTTGTTGAGCGTAGAAAACATGGCTGTGGCTCTGAGTGGATTGTTTACCATTTATATGTCATTGCACCATGTGCTTACTCTTCTAAGGGATGATTGCATCTGGCTCTCAATTTTAGCTTTGCTGGAAGAGCTTTTGCTGTACACCAGAATGTCGTCAGCAATCTGACTGGACTGGAAAGGTGGGCTAGAACCTTGGTGTACATTTTGAAGAAAACTGGAAAAAATTGTGACCCTAGGGGGCACGTGTACTGATGGTTATCCAGTCTGATTGCTAGCTTCCATGCTTCATCCTGTAATCTGATAGTTAGCGAAGCTATAACCCATGTTACACATGTTGCACTGGGGCCTATTCTGAGCCTCATGTCAGCATGAATAGATAGCTGGGTCCTATTATAGTCACAAATGATCTAAAATTACTACTAAAGTGTTCTGACCACCTTGGTAGACATTTAAAAAGTGTGTCCAGCTCTATATAATTTACAATACATCATACATCATCTAGAATCATACAAGTTATGTTGGTTTGTAATTTGTATCAGTATAAAAATATGATTTTTTGTTGAATAGTCTCGTCTGAAGCTGGAAAAATATCACTTTAGGGTAAGATTTGGAATTCTTTGTACAAATGTACCACATATAATTTTGGTTTTAAGTTAGATTTCAAAATATTATTTGTTTAGTATGTTGCTGTCAACTTCTTTTCCTGACCCTTATTATTATTGTGGACCTTCTACAATCTTATCACTTTACCTTTTCAGCTTCTACTTAGGATTTATTTCTATGTATTGCTTTCTGGTGCCAGTTCTGTGTGACAAGGGTTAGTTAAAGTCTGACTAGTTGTGTTAGGCACACCTCATAGTATGTAATTATTTTATTTTTATTGAATTTAACTGGGTTATACTGTAATTAGAGTTTTGATATTTTTTCTGTTTATTGTGCTATTCTTTTATTAGTTTAGTTTGTTATTTATAATTAATCATTATTTTGTATCTTCATACCAACTAGTTTTTATTTTGTACTATCTGTACTATCCTGTTACCTAACACTTTAGTTAGACAAAAACTTGTATTCATTTATCTCATATATCAGGGTCTCTAAAGTTACACTGTCGTAGCTGTATGTTTGTATATACAGATGTTCATTACTTTAATTGACAATATTAAAAATACAATGGTACATGAGTTAACCAACAGTGTTTATGAGTTATGTAAATAAGGCATATCCTATTCGTTCTTTGATGCCACTTTTATTAACAATGCTGGTTAGCATATAAAACATAACTGTTTGTTATGTTACATTTGTATCATCATATTTTGGCTGTAAACATTATTTTGCATCGTTAGATTAATATAAGGATTTAAATCCAGCTTAAATCTCCTAAGCTGGCTGATCGTCGTGAAGTTTTGGGATTATGGCCGAAAATATCGTTAACATCGAGGATACCGAACTGATCAAACTACGCATTCGAATCTTTATAATTCTGAGCGTAAGAACAGTATACTTAATTAGTTATACTCGTTACCAGATTGAATTTTTAGGTATGAACAATGTAGGTAGCTTGCTTAGTCAGAAGTTAATATGAATAACCATGGAAACAATAAAACTACTTTTTTCTCGGTGAAAAAAATATAATTGAAAAAACAAACAAAAAAGGCAGCTATATTGTCAATGTAGCCTAAGAGATATACGTTCAAGTTTTGTGTCTGTGAAATAAGGTTTTGAGGTCAGTTGTTCGAGTCGATTTTTAAGATGGGTGTCTGCAGTTTCTACCAACTTGGCAACAATACCAACAACCCGTTTAAATAAAATATTTTCTTGGCTAATGGTCAACAGGTGGCGAAACTTTCCTATATTTGGCTCTCAAATATAAACAAGAAATTATTTCTTTCTTATAACACAGAACCATGCCTAAAATAGCTTTTACAGGTTAAAAGACAGATCTATGAAAATGTAGGTAAGTGTCCTGTCTCTGAATGATATAGCCTACAGTAACATTCCCTCACTTAACCAGGCCGGTTTTCTCTTTAATAAGAACTGCGCTTCCCATGAGTAGACGTGTATAAATATAAGATTCCATAGCCTCAAACTCGTGGTTAAGGAACTAAACCATATAAAAGTGAAGCTCATTCCTCATGCTGTGGTTAAAGACAATAGTAAGTTCATGCTTATGTGTTCATGATTATCTCATCTGAGTACATTATTGACTTTGTGGGAAACACCCGTATCACCAAAAGTATTGTATCTTAAAAACTACATGTCTTAATTAGAAACTAAATTTTACCAGAAACACATTGAAAATCATGAATTTAGGAAAAAGTTGGACATGGTACAGGGTATTTCAAAAACTGTTACAGAATGTGTTCAATATATTTCCGTCATTCTCAAAATTATCCCTAAGATAAACTGCTTCAAGAATCATTTCTTCTGGACAGTGTCCACTGATCTTTGCAATATCCTGCATATTGGCTTGTATTTTATTTCAACCGCCGATATCGTACTGCAGAAGGAAGAATATATGTAAAAGCAAAACAAGTTTCTGAAAAACGATTTAAGAACATAATTTAATCTGTTTTTAAAACTTATGGTTCTCAGTGTGTTTCTGGTGGAATTTGGTTGTTTCTAGGACAGTACTTAAACCATAATCATCATAACTAATGGATTTTCTTTATAATGCCCTGTGTTACGTTAGTCAACATATCAGTAATAGATACAATTTCTTTTCTATTACGGCCCTATTCATGATGGTTAAATGTATTGTTTTCTATTAATTTTAATAATTTATGCTACATGTCACACTGCTACTTTTGCTCATATCTAAAGATCTTTGTAAATCTGTAATATTTATAAAATATTAAGTAAAACTTTCCCTCACTGTGCCAAGTTTTGTGGATCATCAAGCTTTACTAGCATTAAGTTTTGACCTCGTTTGTTTGTTTGTTTTAAATCCAAGTCACTTTGGGCTATCTACCGTGTCCAGAGCGGGAAATCGAATCCCTGATTTTAGTGTTGTAAGTCCATAAACTTACCACTGTTCCGTGGGGGACAGGTTTTGCCCTCTTTATTACACAAGATGCATTGAATGTGAATATGCTACTTAATACATGATAATGTGAATTAAGTTTAGTATTTGAACTGATAATGTTTGTTCAGTATTTATTTTAGCAACGATCTAGAATTTTGTCTGTATGATTATTAATTAAAATGTTTATATTTGTGTTTCTTTCCTTTAAATAGATCAAATATATCTTGATGTTCACCAGTGGGTTTAAGATCTTACAGCACTAAAATCCAGGGTTCGAGTCCTTGCGGTGGATAGAGTGCAGATAACCCACTGTGTAGCTTTGCACTAAGACAAAACCAACAACATATGTTTCTATTATTTCTATATATTACGTACGTTTATTTTTATCACTTGACAATTGTTCCCCATTTTGCAGGCTGTCAGTTTTCCTCTGTTTTCTTTCTTCTGTTCTTTTTTCCTCTGTTTTAATAATACGTACAGTACCCTATATCAGTTTGTTTTCTGTTTATTCCAACTTTTTGTATAATTTTCATTCCATTTTTTAGTAATGATCTAGAATGTTTTATATATATGATTATCTAAATGCCAATCTTTGTGTCTTTTCCTTCAGTTAGTTAAAATGATATCATTCCGTGTTATTTCGAAAACTATGTCGATGTCCACCGGTGGGTCAGCAGTAAGTTCACAGACTTACAACTCTAAAATCCGTGATTCGAGTCCCCACGGTGGATAGAGAGCAAATTACCCATTGTGTAGCTTTACACTAAGAAAACAATAACAACAACATACGTCTCTTATTATTTCTATGTGACGTATGTTTATTTTTTAATCATTCTTGCATAGTTTTGTCTCATAAGTCCACGTTTATGATCTTCAGTTTCTAGACCAATCAGCGTTTTCACAATCCTGGAAACACTTCCGAAGAAATGTGCTTCTGGAACTAAACGACTTACTAACGAGTCCAAAGCAGACTTACCATATGTAAAGTCTGCATTTAATCTAATCAGTCAATGTAAAACATACTGAGGCTTGGCCCAACGGAAATATTTTCTAATCTTCTGACGAATTTGTTTTTGGACTATTTATCATTCTTAATATGTTAGAAATATTACTAAGTTGTTGCCGTGTATGAACTCTGTTTCAAAATAAATATTTAGGTTAAAATGACTTCGGACTATGTAATAAAGTCGAAGTGTGATATTTGCCTTTACTTATAAATGCCTAAGTAGTATTACTCGAAATCCTTTACTTTTTCGAGGGTACAGAAAACACTTATATATTAGTCTTACACATACTCTCCATAGTATATTTGTTCTATATTTTTGTAGATATCAACGGCGGTACTGCTTACTATCGCTAGAGGTGACTATTTTCCTGCAATCGGAACTTCAGTTTCAAACTCGCAACGTAAGGGGGCGGAGCAGCGACTCTACTCGACCATACCGAGTATCAAAGACAAGCGTGGCTCTTGGAACCCTTCCGAAAGACACAAGAACAAAACTATCAATTTACAAAATAGTAACCAGCCAGAAGATCTTAACGCCAGGCAGTCACAAGTAAATATTCAGTGTCGTGTTGCTTTTCCTGGAGTCCACGAAACACACGTTGAAGATCTAGAAGACATGATCTTATTACAGCGACTACAGAGAACTTTACCCTATTTAGGGTCAGTTCTCAACGTTGAAATTGGGTAGTTTTAAACAGGTGATTTTAACAGTAGTTCAGCAAGCAGAAAAACCTTTCAGTGATGTACTTCATTTAAATAACTTTATATAGAAAAACAAATGACAAAAATCGATATGTTTGCATATTTTTAAACAGTAATTTATTCACCATTAGCATTTATCAATAAACATGTGTTACATTAAAATAATTTGTATCTATTAAGTAGTTAACAAAGCAGAAAAGATTTCCTTCCCCCTGAGGTAAATATCTACGGTTGGAGTCAGTACAAGATATATATTACTTTTAAGGATCACGGCGGAATATATTGATAACGGCGATATTAATGAGTTGATGATTTGTTTGTTTGTTTTTAATTAAGCACAAAGCTACACAACGGGCTAACTGTGCTCTGCCAACCACGAGTATCGAAACCCGAATTCTTGCATTGTAAGTCCGCAGACATACCGCTGTGCCACTGGGGGGGCCTGAGTTGATGAATGTACGTATTCGAATCGTTATAAATTTTGGGTTTTGTGACAATCCATGCTCCTGGTTAGACCGGTTTAAAATTAAATTACACAGACAAGCGAATTTAAACTTCATAAAAGTTGTTTAGATTTTAATATCGGATTTTCCATAATTTAGCTACGCAGATTTCGAAAATAATATTCTTTTTTTTTTCTATCACGTAAGGAATTTTTACAAATCGT
>NW_013666228.1:354369-355977 GCF_000517525.1 Limulus polyphemus
TTACACAATGAAAATTTTTTATTATTATGTTTGTTAACAAAAATACAAAAAACTGGAGAAAAGGGAAGAACATTGATGTCAAAGGAATATGCAACCTCAGTCATCCTGATTTTTGTGTGTGAAATCTACGTCTTTTAGTCTCAAACTACGTGTTGTGGTCTTTCTTTTATGCATTGCGTTGTGGCATTCTGGGAAAAATCTGTATGTGATGGTTTGTTTGTTTGAAGTTAAGTACAAAGCTACACTATGAGCTATCTGTGTTCTGTCCACCACGGGTATCGAAAACCGGTCTCTAGCGTTGTAAGTCCACAGACATCCCGCTGTGCCACTGGGGGGGCGTATGTGATGGAGAAAAATTGATATCATTTTCGTATCAAGCATACAGGAACTACAGTAGAACATGTAAAAATTTCAAGTCAATAAAACCATCGCAGGCCTGTGTTATCTACATTATTTACTAAGATAATTGATAGTTCTGATCTATGTCAGTAATCTATTTTTTATACATGATGTAATTGATAATCACTTTGTTCACTTCATTGGCCAACAATGAAACAACGGGGAAATTTTATTAAACACGAGTCAGTTGGACGAATTCATCTCGGAAATTATTGTGCTCAGAAACTTTAGGCTACGGTCATGGCGGAAGTTAGTGACCAAAGATAATTATCAAAAATAAATTCTTAATTAAACTAGACCATTTACAGTAGTTGTACACTAAAGACAAAAAGCAGGTTTCATGTGCAAAAAGCAACACATTTCTCTATTTGACTTCAGTGTTACAAAAGTATGTGTTTATCGTAAATAGTCGTCCACAGGCCAGGTCATTTGGTAACTAATCAACTGACCAGCAAAATAACTTAAAATTTCTAGGGCTTTCAAACAGTACATGTCCGTAGCTTTGAAACAGATGCGTACAAGACCGAAATCGCTTGAATGATTTAAACCATAATCTGACAAAAGTCTGTGTGTGTGTGTGTGTGTGACGCTTATAACTGGCGAATCGCTGGATTGATTTTCACCAAATCTAGCGTGTAACTTTACGGCCCCCTTTGGAATGAGACAGGGGTTTAGCATTCGGATCTGACTCTCTATAACATCCCCAAGGCACGTCAGCTAGTATCCTATAAATGTTTAAAGCCAGTTAGAACAATTATAACTTTAATGCCCCCTGGTTGCTCAGCGGTGGTTGTATGGGCTTAAAACATTATAATTCAGGGATCATTTCCTGCTGTGGGCACATCACAGATAGTTCATTATACATAACAACAATAAAACATTTTCTTTACTCAGTATTTGATTTATAGAACGATGCATAAAATGAGGTTTCAAATATTCACTGAAGTCGTTTCAGGAAGAAAGGCAATTTCACTCACCAGAGGAAAAGTTTTTAATTTCCAATCTAGTGAGAAAAAAATCCCCAAAACATTGGATATTTAACAAGCCATTTTTTCTTCATTCTTTAAAGCAGTGCATCATAATATTACATGCTTTTTTTAGTTTAAGAAAAGCTTAAAATGTTGAAAATATATATTTTCCAGGCTTAGACTAAGGCTCGGCATGGCCAGGTGGTTAGGGTGCCGACTTGAAATCTGTGGGTCGCAGGGC
>NW_013666228.1:356747-359988 GCF_000517525.1 Limulus polyphemus
CCTTCGTGTAGCTTTGCGCGAAATCCATAACAAACAAACAAGCTTAGACTAATAAACAAGAGATGCAATTGCAGTGTAGTGGTGTAGTTAAATTATATCATTTATAAATACTCATTTCTTTTCTTACCTATTGCTGAGTTGCAATTAGAACAAATAATTGAATAATAAAATACAGAGTTTTCAATAAGTTTAGGTTAATAATTTAATTGAAACAGAAACCTAATTTTAGCTCTTCGTAGTGAGACATTTCCAAATGTTATGAAACGTAGCTTAAATAAATGAATTATTTACACACATGTTATATTGCAGATGAACAGTATTTTCAATAATTTTCCAAATGCTCTGAAACATAGCTTAAATAAATGAATTATTTACACACGTTATGTTGCAGATGAACAGTATATTCAATAATTTTCCAAATGTTTTGAAATGTAGCTTAAATAAATGAATTATTTACGCACATTTTATTGCAGATGAACAATATTTTCAATAATTTTCTGAATGTTCGAGAAAAAAAATATAGCTAGTTATCTAGATTCGTACAATATTTTATATGTTGAAATGAGATAGTTACAGCCCAGTTAATCCGAGTGTTTTGTTGGAAGATAAAACAAGTTCCCGAAGAAGTTAGCACTTTAAGTTATAAACGGTAGATGGAGCCACGATTAATTCTTCAGAATTTAAACTTACTTAAATTGTCTTGATTTTATTTCGGTTTAAGCAATATTAACTTTCATTTCACGAAAATAATAGAAATGTGTTTACGATAAAAATTATAAATAATAAGATATAATATCATATAGCACGTTCTGTTGTCACGTATTTTCCTTTTCTGGAGCCGTTGTTGTTGTTTGTTATTAAGCACAAAGCTACACAAAGGGCTATATGTGCTCTGCCCACCACGGGTATCGAAACCCGGTTTCTAGCGGTATAAGTCCACAGACATACCGCTGTGCCACTTGGGGGCTTCCGGAGCCGAATGATGAGTTGAACATTATCACAATTCCTGTTTTACACTCTAAACACTACAAAAGGGAGTAAAAATGTTTCCCCTCCCATTTTTTCACTATCAGTTGGATCTTCGCAAAATTTCATTGGTCAATCAATAGATTACTTTTCCCTAATAAAGACTAATCAGCAGAACGGAAAGAATATATATAAGGTATTACCTCTCAGAACTTAGTATACTTCTGATTGAAAAACTTGTTTATTATCAGATAAACAGAGTATTATTTGTATGGTTACAACTTTTCCTCAGGTTAACCTGCCATCATCAAGAACATAAAATACAATAAACAGTCTCATAACTTATGAAACACGAAAAACTAACGGCTAGGTACGTTGGTATTTGATTGGTTGAGTTTAACAATGGTTAGCAGGTTATTCTTGAACGAGAATGACAGGTAGATAAATAACTTAATAAACCAAAACTAAAATAAACAAAATGTCTAGAAAGTATACATAACCTACATTTTATTCTGCCGAACAGGAATCAATAGTGTTTGAAGCAATACCTAGTATCTATAGCAACTGCAAAATACGAATTAGGTCAGGAATATTACGTATACTCGTATGTTTCACTTGCGGCATGATATTATGTATACTCGTATGTTTCACTTGCGGCATGATATTATGTATACTCGTATGTTTCACTTGCGGCATGATATTACGTATACTCGTATGTTTCACTTGCGGCATGATATTATGTATACTCGTATGTTTCACTTGCGGCATGATATTACGTATACTCGTATGTTTCACTTGCGGCATGATATTACGTATATTCGTATGTTTCACTTGCGGCATGATATTATGTATACTCGTATGTTTCACTTGCGCATGATATTATGTATACTCGTCAGCACCCATCGTCACAAAGGATTTTGTCTGCATCGAATAACGTGAGTGACTCTCACTTTTGTAGTGCGCTTACAGTTAGAAGTGCTAAGCGAGTTCAGCAGCACCAGAGTTTGTGCCTCAGACTCTTGTTTGAACGTAATAACATTTTAAAACATTTCTACACCCAGAACGATATTTCTATACAATGAGCATTGAATGTATAGTAAGCATATCCGACATACCCGACTGTTCAAGTATCGTTCACATTAACGTTTATTTAAATATATTGCATGTTTAAAATGACTTAATTTTATTCTCGGAAGACGGACCAATCATAATCACAGAGTATCACAAATTCCATTTCTTAAAGGAATTCATAACTTTAAATGTATGTCAGCTTGCAGTTAATTTGGCATTATTATTTTCAACATTATATACACATTGCTATTGTTCAGCTGGCGGTCATTTTAGGTTTATCCATTGTTTGTCATCCGCAATGAGGTGTGTGTAATAGTAATACAATCTAGAAAGAAACGTATTATGTCTCAGTAATATTATGGAAGTTCCATCTGTAAATATAGCAAACCTGCGTTGCTTGCACGTTTTTGTTTCTTACGAAACGAAAACAAAATATTACTTGAAAGACAATGATAAATTCTTTCCATAAATACAGATGATTCTATTTAGCTAGAGAATGTTTTACAGGACTGTCTGTCTAGTTACAGAGTAAAATGTTGGTAACAGCAGAAGTAACATGAAGCAGTAATGGCCTGATTCTAAGTATTTATTATCTCAAACAAAAATTAACACCTTTCGAAAATTATTTGAGAATGAGGACAAAATTTTGAATGTATTTTTGCTTTTTCCAAAAAAAAAGTGTAAACGTAAGATAGCAGTACCAGTTAAAGAGAAGATTGCATCCTGAAAGTTGAATAGTTTTCGTTATGTTTCTTGAATACATTCTTATCTGTAAGAATTCGTTTTAACTCACTGTTGGAGTACACTAGCCAGAGAGACCCCCTAGAAGGATATAAAACCGAGACTTCAAGAGACGTTTAATCCAAGAAACATGGATACAAATCGGGTTACTTTCTAGCAAACGAGGGTTTTCGAATATAAATGTAACAAGCAGATCGCTGTTTAACGTACATGATATTACTGATATTGACAAGCAGACCACTGTTTAACGTATGTGATATTAGTGATATTAACAAGCAGACCACTGTTTAACGTACGTGATATTACTGATATTAACAAGCAGACCACTGTTTAACGTACGTGATATTACTGATATTAACAAGCAGACCACTGTTTAACGTACGTGATATTACTGATATTAACAAGCAGACCACTGCTTAACATACGTGATATTACTGATATTAACAAGCAGACCACTGTTTAA
>NW_013666228.1:360509-365690 GCF_000517525.1 Limulus polyphemus
GTTTAACGTACGTGATATTACTGATATTAACAAGCAGACCACTGTTTAACGTACGTGATATTACTGAAATTAACAAGTAGACCACTGCTTAACGTACGTGATATTACTGATATTAACAAGCAGACCACTGTTTAACGTACGTGATATTACTAATATTATTTTAAAAATCGAAGTGCTAAATCCCATTTTTTTAAAACCAGGATAACGGTACTTTAATTTTATTTTTTATCTATATGCCAAGTCATATTTAACGTAGACAAAAAATTCAATGTTTCTTGTTGTTTGTTTCAACAGATAATATACACGGAATACATACGTTGAGAAATTATATCTCAAAACTGATTTGTGGTTTTAAGAACTGAAAACATACAGGGTATGAATAGTATGACTGGAAAGCTCATTGTTCTCAACAGTTCTGCTCAGTTTAAAATATAGCTAGGGCTTACATTAACCCCGTGGTAGATCACGGTGTTTTGAAGATAGCGAATCGGGTTCGAATCCGTTCAATTCCACAAAATATTCCCCTTATTTAAACTGTAGGTGCTTTATAAGGATGATAGTCAATCCCTTAGCATGGATGATGGCTTGTCGGGTGTTGCTGAATAACTGCCTTTCTTCTGGGCAATAGGGACGGAAGCAACTAGTCATTGCAGCTTTGTCATAAATATAGAATACAGAAACAGATAATGTTTTTGCCTTGAATTAACTTCACTGTTAAATTAGCCTACGTATGAATGTGAATGCTAAGAAATAATAATTTTGTCTTTCTGACAGTTCTGTATTTCAAAATCACCTGTATTCTAAATAACACTTATGTATCTCTATGATGGAAAATGAATTTCAACTATTATTGATAATTTTGAACTTGTGTGTAGATAAACGCTATTGTGGTTATTAACTTAAATTATTCTTTTTATAAAAGCATTATATAATGTCCGGTAGTTGAAATTTTCCAACTTAACATCTCCTTATGCACACGTGAGCTACAGCCAGGACAGCCAGTCAGTAGCATCTGCCACCATAACGACTTTGTCTGACTCTTGGAACTGAATAGGAGGCTTAATTAACTATGTCACTTTTATAACGCGCGCACACACAACTGAAAGTGCCGATTGCCGTCAGCCACATCACAACAGTTGCCGTTGTTGTTTAGCTACACCATCGACTATCTACGTTCTGTCCACCGCAAGGAATCAAACCCCGATTTTAGCATTTTAAGTCCACCGGTGGGCGTCACATCACAAATCCTGGACCGTTCGGCCCACAATCCGACACGCTAACCACGAGGCCACACCCGGTTGCTATCAATTAATAATTTTCAGAACTTAATGATGCCAGGTTTTGTTGTTAGGCGCTTTAAAAAAAGCTTTAAGCGGCAAAATAACACAAAAATAATTTTTATGTTGACAAAAAAAAAGTTTGTTTCTTGAATGCATCGCGCAAAGCTACTCGATGGCAATCTGAGTTAGCTGTCTCTAAGTGAAGAAAGGTAGTCAACAACACCCACAGCCAACTGTTGGGTTGTTTATCACATTAGAGTTACTAAGGGTTACCACTGGGCTGTACTCGGACTTCGATAAAAAGTTTCAAATATACTTAAGTTCGCAAAATCGTTAACAGTTACATAATTATAAATATGTTTACCTGCGAATATGAGATAAATATACTACAATTTCTTTTTAAAAATCTTTTAAATAGTAAACTTTTCTTTACGGATATAAATTAAAAAAGAGTTGTTTGTTATTAACGACAAAGCTACACAAAGGGCTATCTGTGCTCTGCCCACCACGGGTATCGAAACCCAGTTTCTAGCGGTATAAGTCTGTAGAAATATCGCTGTACCAATGTGGGGGCTTTAAATTATAAGAGATGTAAACGTAAAACGTAAGTGTGATTTAGTGATACAAGTTACTTGTGATGTATAAAACGTAATTTAAAATAATGCCTGTATTAGTTTTAGGACAAAGCCACATTGGGCGATCTGCTGTGTTTTCTGCGGGGAAGTGAACTCCGGATTTTAGCACTTACTGAATTTACTCCTTGAACTTACTTCTGTCTCACCGGGGGGGGTCATAATATCTGGGAACATTCACCCCTGAAAAATGTTAAGGTCAATCTTTTGAAAGTGCACAGATTATCGATTTTCCTGTTTTATCCCATTTTATTAGTATTGTGTATATTAATAGCAAGTTGTGTAATTAGACAGAATGGGTTAGTTATTTTTTGTTTTTGTTTATTGAATTTTGCACAAAGTTACTCGAGAGCTATGTGCGCTAGCCGTTCCTAATTTAGCAAGGAGCTAGCCAAAACTACCCACCACCACTCTAATTGAGCAGTGGGATTGACTGACACCTCCAAGGCTAAAGGGCAAGCATGTTCGGTAACGGAGGGATAAACAGTTAACACAATATCAGTTTAACACTTTTTTGGAAAAAGATGTATTACAACGTACTCAAACATGAATTTATAATATACAGAATATCCAGTTTCTTTGTAAATAGATTTATTCAAAAGGATAAATAAAACCTATTATTCGACACAGTATACACGATTTCATGCATGTTGTGAACCCAAACCCTATCAATAAGAATCCCTTGTATTGTTTACATATGCAGGAATGTCTCTATGTTGAGTTTGTTTGTTTTTGACCACAAAGCTACCCAATGGGCTACCTCGGCTGTGCCCATCACGGGTATAGAAACCGATTTTTATGTTATAAGTCCTACACCTTACTGTTCAACCAATGGAGCGCTCTCTAGTTTGACCCGTCCTACCAACCATGTACGCCCTTTCAGCAGTGGGGGTATTATAATGTGATGGTCAATCCCACTATTCGTTAGTAAAAAAGAGTTGGCGGTAGGTGTTGATCTCTGGCTGCCTTCTCTCTGCTAACTTAAGGACGGTTAGCGTAGATAGTTCTCGTGTAGCTTTGCGCGAAATACAAAACAAACCAATCAAACTGTCTAGGTTGAAAGCTCTCAATCACACAGATTGTAAAATGTTTTCAAAAGAAAGATACAAGTACCAAGTATGTATGGATTAGATTGCGGGGGTTGTCGCAAGATATCTTTGTGCAAAGTATCACCAATCAAGATGATACTTCGCACAAAGACACCTTGTGACAAAATATGGAGGAATGGCAGACCCAAAACCTTTATTCTGAAAAATATTTTGAGTTCCTGCCAAATTGCAAGAAAGGCAAAATCCCATATCTGACTGTTTCAGTCTGTGAGAGCTGTCACAGGGTAGCGTTGTACAAATTTAATTATGACCCCGTTACGAAAATATTATAAACACTATATTTTGAACTGTAGTTCCCATATATTTCCATCAATCCAAATAAGACTTGATACAAACATATACAACAACAACCCTCACAGACTAAAGCAGGATAATATGGAATTGTAGTTTTCGTTTGATTTTACATGGGTCAGAAGTAAAAATTCGCAAATTTAGGAATTTTAGCCTGCTATGCCTTAATATTTCGACCAATCCAGGTGAGACTTTTTATAAAGGTACCTTTTGACAACTCTCACTGACTAAAGTAGACAGGTATGAAGCTTATGCCTTTTTTGAAATTTTACAGGGGACGAAGGTAAAAAAAGTTAGGGCTTTAGGCTTGCTATTCTTTTATATTTCAACCACTTTAGATAAGACCAAATCAAAAAGATATGTGGGTGTATTGGACCAAGTATATGTCCTTCAGATTTTAAGACGATTAGCCCATAAATAAATGATTGGTGCGCAGTTGTACCGGTAGGAGTAAAAAAGATGAAAGAAACATATGAAATACAACATGTTTCCCTCCCTATGGGGGATACATAATAAAAGTTGACTTTGGTTTTTAACCCATGTGAAATAATGTTTAGATATATGATTGTCTTGAGAACATTGGTTTCATTTCCTCTGACATCATATATTACGATATTTTTAGATTCTAATATTTTAAGTAAGAATAGTAATAAGCTACATTAAGTTAATTAAGATAACATGTAAGTATAGGGTTTACAGGTTTTTTGTGTGCTTTTTTTCTTTTCAGAAAGTCGTTTTTCTCTTATATACGATAACCTAGTTTAAAGACATATAGAGCATGTTTTATTGGACAAACTAAGTACATAATACATTATATGAATGTATCTAATAATTCATGTATAGAAACCATTATAGTGAAATATGATCTCGAAATAAATTTAACCTGTTTAAATAAGCACAAAAGGAAATATGCATTTTTATAAAATGAATAAAAAAATGCAGACCCGCTGATGTTTGACTTTAATAATTTAATTACATTTCAATTTATGTATGCAAAGAACAGACATAACGGTGGAGATCTGGTGATATAAGTGTAAGAAATATTTTATGTGATATTCATATCAAGTCGTATTAATTCTACTTAAGTGATAAAATAATCTAAATAAACGAGATAAACATTTGTATCTATTTTGAAGTCTAAAGTGCTTAGTCACATTTTTATAAAGAAATATTAAAACTGTGATAAAATCTTGAGTGTTTAATCACATTTTTATAAGGAAATATTAAAAACTGTGATAAAATCTTGAGTGTTTAATCACATTTTTATAAAGAAATATTAGAAACTATGATAAAATCCAAAGTGTTTAATCCCATTTTTATAAGGGAATATTAAAAACTATGTTAAAATCCAAAGTGTTTAATCACATTTTTATAAGGAAATATTAGAAACTATAATAGAATCCAAAGTGTTTAATCACATTGTTTGTAAAGAAATAATAAAACATATTATATATCACATTTGTTTATGACAAAATATGCAAAAGCATATTGCGTCATATATTAGAAAATATGTAGACATTAAAAACCTAATCAGTTACACCCAAATATTTTGGCAAACGATTAACAGAACATAACAGAAACAAAAACTTTTTCTCCTTCAAGTATCGGATACGTTAATCTTAAAAACTCGCCCTTTTCAGCTATCATCTTGCTTTTAATTTGAAAACATTTATTTATTTTTGTTCACAACGTTCTTTTTTTCAGGTATACTGAGGTACTAAGGGCAAGTAATATCCGACAAAAGGCAGAAGACTTTCGAAACGTCGTCCTCTACATTTGTAGGCTTCTACAACAGGCAGTTGCTGTCCATTTGAAACTTAGATTCAAGTAATATCCGTTCATACCCTTATCCCTGGATAAATAAAATAT
>NW_013666228.1:366567-398029 GCF_000517525.1 Limulus polyphemus
ACCCTTATCCCTGGATAAATAAAATATCTGCCCTTCTGGATACATAACTGTACCCTTCTTTAAAAAAGATATCATAGACATTAACAAGGAAACAGTCTCGTCAGTGTACTAGCAGTCTAGTGTGTCCTTCTTTTACTAGTAAGGCTGTATAACTGGGAAGGGTGTCGTTACCTGATAAGTCAACTTGGAGTACCTGAACATTAAACATGTTGAGTTTTCTGAATGAGCAGTTACTTTATTTTTCTGACTATCTGAGAGGTTTTAAAATGTAATATTTCCCAAAATTTAATTATACTACCATTTCGATATGACGGAACAGAACATTCACTTTACATTTCACCCCTAATGGTATTTCCTGCCAAGAATACACATTTCCTCCCTGACTGCCCAGCTTTCATAGGAAAAGGAGGAAACACTAGGCTTTTAGTAAACTTACGATACAACTTTCTCATCAATGTATGTAGTATCTTTTTAAAGGCATTTGTTTGTTCAGAGAGGCAAAGATTTTAGTAATCCAGGGATTATAGTGAATAAAACTAACAATATTATACTTTTCCCCAATCCCTCTGTTCATCATTTGTTATTTTTCTAAACTTTCCACTTTAAACGTATATAATTATATTTAAACGCAATAATGTTCTTTGTCAGTAAAAAATACTAATATTTACTGCAAAATACACTGTTTGGTCAACAAATGTTATCAATAGCAGTTATTTTATTTAAAAATATAGGACTTTATCGGAGGTGGGGACACATAAAACATTTTTGTTTGGAAGCAAGTCGACCAAATGTAAAAACATAATCTGATCAGTACTTTATATACAAACGATCAATAAATTGTAACTAGGTCTAGAAACTGAATAAACACCCTTATTTACATATAGAAGTTAGAAAACAAACAGTCCAAATGGAAAAGTTAATCTGATCAATACTTTATAGAGAAATGGTCACATGAGTAAAAATTAAATCTAGACCTAGGAATTAACTAAACATCCTTCTTTACCTATATATATATATAAGTTATATTTCGTTAATAACACGCACATTGATACAACTTATTTGTATATATTAATATCAAATTCTGAATGGTACTGGAAAGAAAGTTTTAGATCATGGATTAAAATTTATAATCCTGAATAAGTTGAAGTTTGAAGGTTATTTTGTATACAGACTGAACATCAACCGATTGGGTCTTGTTCTAGCCTATTGTTTATTAGCATTAAAATTCAAATTAATTCTTTAGCTTTGATTTTTTTCAATGATTATAATTCTTTAATTAATATTGTGATACAAATGATTTCTAACTTTAAACTCAGAGGAATCAAAAGCCTTGGAGAATCTGAGTAAAAATGATAGCATCATTATTTCTAAATCTGACAAAGGTAATAGTAATATAATTTTGGACAAAAGTGAATATTTATGAAAAGCTGGAGATATTTTAAATGATTCTACTAAATTTGTAAAGTTGAAGTGTGACGCTCCCGATAAAAAAGAAGCGAAGTTACAAAGATTCTTATTAAAACTGAGAAAGGAAAATATTTGAAAAGAAAAATTATATTTGAACATTAGACCATCAGGAGTCTTTTACGGTACTTCTAAAGTTCACAAAGAAGGTTGTCCTCTACGAGCTATAATTTATAACACCAATGGATACATTTTGAAAGAAAGTTTTGAATTTTCCATTAAAATGCAACAAACAAAGTTTGAAAGCGATGATCATTGGGCCACCTTTGATGTCGAGTCGTTGAATACAAACATTCCATTGGAAGAGACTAGACAGTTAAGTATCAATCTGATATTTAATAATAACAACAGCTCTAACAGTTTGACCATTCCTAAATCTGTATTTTTGAAGTTGATGAGCTTTGCTACAAAATAACCCTATTTTATTTTAGCGTCAATCTTCGTGATTAGATTGATGAAGTCGCCATGTGTTCTAGATTAGCGCCCTCTTTGGACTATTGCTTGCGCTATCATAGGAAGCAATGGTTGGAAGACTGCCCTAAATCATTCAGACCGCTTTATCATCGCAGATATGTGGATAAAACTTTCAGGATATCTGTTCAAGCTTCTCAATTTCTTGAATACTTGAACAGTAAACATAACAGTATAAAACTCACTGTTGAAAATCAGTAAGATCATAAACTTTATTTTCTGATTTACAATATTGAGGACAATTTCCAATGAGAAATATACTACAAAAATATATCTATTGGTTTGTACTTTAATTTTGCAAGTTTTATACCAAACATTTTTAGTGGAAACTTAGCATGAAATTTTGTTATGTCGTGAAAATAAAATATCTAGTACTTAGATCAAAGAATTCTTATACAAAAAATGTTTCGCTATTTATGCTATTGATAACATGCTTCGTAACTATCTGAATAATTGTAGTGTTAGTAAACCATCTGTATATGAAGTTAAGAAATAACCTACCATTATTATCATACCATATATAGGCAAATATTCCTTGATTATTCAAAATCAGTTGAGAAATATAATTCGTAAAGTTTACTCTCAAATACAACTGAGATTAAACCTAATTGTCACTTACATTTTTTTTTTTAGGTTTAAGAATCGTATTTACTGAAGTTTATAAAATTAGTTCTCCATGCTCTCAGCAAGGCTGTATTGGGTCCACTAAACGAAAAATATTAACCCGTGCTAAAGAAGATGCAAGCTTTTAGAGTCCCAACTAACTCGATTGTACTTAGACATGCCCTAGGTGAACACGATATTGTAGTACATCAAATCATTTTAAGGTCTTAGCAAAGGCCAATGATGAATAGAGCCCCGTGTAAAAAGAGAGATTACTCATTCATTGACTGAAGCCTCGAATAAACCAAGTAGGCTCTGTTTATAAGCTACTTTTAATGTTATAAAACGTTTGAAATATCTTTACGCAGCTTATAGGATATATTAACATAACAATTTCTTTAAAATTTTGTATAAATCGTAAAAATTTGCAAACTGAAAACATAAAATAAGAACACTTGGAAGAGAAACATTACATATTTTAGAGTGTTTTATCCTCCTTCTCAGGCAAAAATCCTAAACATAATAGCCCGTGTACACCATCGGACACTTTCAAGTTACCATACGAAAAATTGCGGTAATCGATACAGCCAGTTCTGGGTGATGGATGCTAACACACACGCACATATAATGAATAATCCTTGTAGTAAGATGCCTTGCATAGACTTTCACTATTGAATGTAGGTTTGAGCGGCCCTGTCTGTAGATGGAAAGAACTCCTCTTACCTGTTAGAACCAATTCCTCTCATCATATAAAGGATAAAATATAATAGAATAATAGCTACCCATTGGTACAACTCAACCAGACTAGTTTATTCGGTTGAGGTTAAAACTGTAAGCATTAGAATCCAGAAAAAAGAAGATAAAATAAGGGTTAACAATGTTCACGGATCACGTAATAAGAAAACAGAGACAAGTACTTTAACAGATTTATGAATTTCTAGTGTGTTTTTTTTAAAAAAAATTATTGTAGTATTCGTATTACACAAATGTTCTACGTAGAGTAGGACACATTTCCACTTTTTTAATAGGGTTTTGGTTTCGAATTTAGAGACACAAGTACTCAATAAATTGAATGAGTCAAATGTTGCCTTCCACAAAGCAGGGTATGCAATAAGTGTGTAATGGGGCCACTAGGAATATAATAAGAAAACAAAGAAGGAAGGGGAACATTAGCATTTATACAGTTTTTGCTTAATTAACGGGTACCCGAAACGAGTAGAAAGTAAAAGCTAACATTTTCAATCTATATCTCGAAACGCTGAGGAAATTAATAAGCAGACAATGTTCTTGAGTAATTAGCTTCGTAGGTGTTTCCGAGCTAACTGAGCAGTAAAGTGTAGTCACAGTTAAGACATTTAGTAGCCTATCGCAACTAAGCCTAAACAGTCATACATAGATTGTGGTCTAATTTAAAACAAAATTATAAATTAACTTGTAAATCAAAAGAAGTAGTAAAAACTACTTAAAATATAGATATGTAGTTAGAAAGGTTTTGACAAGTTCTGATTTATTTATTTTCTAACAAATCGTTTTACATATATTTTTGTCAATTAATTATTCTTGAAACTTGTTAGAATTATTAATATCAAACAAATAAAAGAAAGTTAATCCTAGCCAATATATTTTTATTTCAATTTATACAGAGAAAATATCCATCTTCATTCCTTTGCGACTAAATGCTAAGGAAATTAATTCATTAAAATCATGCTTAAATGAAGTCTTAAATACCAGTTTTTCACACAAAGTTGTGTGTTTTGTTTAATATATTTTCACTTTGTTTTCAAATGAAAATAAGTAAGACGAATTGACTAGTAATGATTATAATTTTGAATTTCAAAAAATAGCAACAACATTATCGTAACCCTATTAACAGAAACACATGTTAAAGAAATTATTTGATTATTTAATACAGAAAGGCGTAGTCGGAAGGGGAGGATAAGGGGGCCTGCCCCCTGAAAAATCTAGACATGTTGATCACATATTATTTTTGCAGCTTTTTATATAATAAACTCGTTTTGTATCATTTAATTAATAAAATAAATTTTTAAAACATTATTACATTTGATATGTTTTAATGACCATTTATTTAAAAATTTAGATCAATTTCAGCTTTTTAATTTATTGGCTCCACTTAAAAATATTTTATTTCTATGTCAAAGTAATGTTCGACTTTTCCAAGAAAGTACATTTTAATAAAGAAAAAAATGTAAAGTGAAATATAATCATGATTTTTTTTTATTCCAGACTATAGAAGAAATATTCAATCCAAGTTACATCGGGATAAAGAAAGGTCTATTTGTGTTTACGAATCCACACAAAACGAATTTCTCTACAAACAGTTTGAACGTCTTCTTTACGTGTCAAAACGAAGAAATGTTTTACCTAAAGTATTGATAATTATTAAATGATCACGATGGCTATATTTCTAGAATTTTAGTTAATTTTGAATACATCTGATTAACAGATTAGGAAAGATGGCGCTACCTGTCACAACGGTACTGCATAGAGTACCAAAAACCAATTGTATAGTTTATAGACTACTAACAATACGTATAAGTGAACTGTAAAATCATATTTTTAGGTAAATCATTTAAGGGATTGTAGAGGAAACCAGTACTCTATAATGTTTCATTGGTCATTAGCACAGAAAAGCCTATTTGGATAAAATATGAATTACAGTAAAGCTATTACATAACAGTAAATTTTCCGAAGTAAGATTTGTTACAAGAAAATTGAAAAATTTAAATAAATTACTAATAAAAACTTGTGATATTAATTAACGTTATAAAATCTGCAAAATATGTATAAATGTGTGTGTTTTTGTGCATGAGACGAGACTCGATAATGATGATGAAATTTGGGTGCTAAAAGTGAAACAATCTTAAGAAAAACACTTTAAAGTTCGCAATATTAATGCTAATACTTTAATGTGGTGTCTAACGGTGGCTCAGGTGCAAAAATTTGGGCTCGATCCTTGAAGTGTGTGCAGCGCATATTATTTGTTGTACTGAAACAATAAACAACTAACACATTTTAGTATAGTAGGTAGTTAATTATATCACGTAAATTAGTTTTTGGAGAAAATAAAAAGGTTTTGAAAGTTTCCTTATTGTTGTTGTCCTCCAGTGTCTCAGCTGTAATATGAAGGCTTATGACGTTAAAAATCGGGCTTCGATACCCCTGGTCAGCCCTCTGTGTAGTTTTGCACATAGCAACAAACAAACAGAAAGCATTGTCGTTATTTTTTTTCGTTTCATTATTAGATAATGGAACAAGAACAGTAAAATTGGCAGTTCATACTTGATTTACTTATTAGAAATTCGTATGGTACACAGTATCTTTAAATGATTCAAACTACAAGTGCATAATACTCACACGTATTCGGAATTTTTACACACAGTGTCATTATTTTCCAGTTAGCACTCCTCCAAACTTTGTGTTATTTATATGATAATAGAAACGCTTAAAATTCATTCCTCTTGTACTTGATACAATTGTCATAAGTCATCTTTTAAATACAGATAATTTTTGTACTATGTTTGTATTAGAGTGCTTAGTTATTCAAGTGAAAACATTCGCTTATTTTACTGAAAACGTATTCATACATTTTTAAGATAATTTTTCTAAATGTAATCATCAGATCTTCCAGCAAGAAGATTCTGCCAGTTTTAGAAACGTTGTTTCAATTCTTCAAAAGTAGAATCAAACAAATGACTGGAATTGGTATTTGTGGAAAGAATAGTTTTCTCATTGTAGGACAAAACTTATTTTTCATTAACTTGAGATTCATCTTTATAGCATGGACAGTAAAAAATATTTCATTCAAGGTAATGTTGACCGGTATAATATTCTTATATTGTTTGTTGTGGTGTTTATTATTTAATAGAGCAAAATAAAAACTTAATATTACACGTTGCATTTTTTTAATAATACTGTTGTCTTAATATGAGAGGTATACATTTTTGTAATATGAACCCAAAGTTTATCAGAAATAAGTATAACCTATTATAACACTTCAAAGTGCTATAGGAAATGAAAATGAGCTTAACAATTTAATTATTTTTTGTAGTTATAACTAGTTCGACATTTATCTATCTATCTATATTTTAGGTTACTATGTGTACCTATCGCTTTTCAAATATTTTACTTCCTACACAGACAATTATCTAAAAAGGAAATTTGTATCTCAGGTTTTTCGATTATAAAAATATGCTATTCCAAAACAAATGCTGAATGACACACCTACTAATAGCGTATGATAAGATTAGCAAACTGAAATGTTTAATGTTCTGTAAATTAAGTGGTAATAGTCAAACATTAAAGACATTAAAGCGTGCAGATCTCCCCTCCTCTTTTTAAAAACAGTTAGTGTGACGAAAACCTAAGAACATCATCGCAGACTGGTTATGAATTGTAACCATGTGGCGTTAAGTATAATTAACGTGTATAAACATTACTCTACGCTGTTAATGAAGGCGAAACCAGATGGTGTTGAGTATAATTAGCGTGTACAGACACCACTCTAGACTGTTGAAGAAAGTAAAACCAGGTGGTGTTGAGTATAGCTAACGTATATAAACACCACTCTAAGTTATTAATAAAGGTGAAACCAGGTGGCGTTGCGTATAAGTAACGTGTATAAACACCACTCTAGGCTGTTGAAAAATGTGAAATCGGGAGGCGTTGCGTATAAGTAACGTGTAAAAACACCAAACTAGGCTGTTGAAAAATGTGAAATCGGGAGGCGTTGCGTATAACTAACAATTAGGAACACCACTCTAAGCTGTTGATGAAGGTGCAACTAAGTGGCGTTACGTATAACTAACGTATATAAACACCACTCTAACTTATTAATAAAGGTGAAACCAGGTGGCGTTACGTATAACTAACGTGTATAAACACCGCCCAAGGCTGTTTATGAAGGTACAACCAGGTGGCGTTGCGTATAACTAAGGTGTATAAACACCACTCTAGGTTGTTGATGCAGGTGCAACTAAGTGGCGTTAGGTATAACTAACGTGTATAAACACCGCTCAAGGATGTTTATGAAGGTACAACCAGGTGGCGTTGCGTATAACTAAGGTGTATAAACACCACTCTAGGTTGTTGATGCAGGTAAAACCAGATGGTGTTAAACGTAACAGAGGATTATGAGTAGGATTTTAAGTTGATAATGATTTCGAAATTAGGTGGTGTAAATACAATTCGAATGGCTCTCACACCTTTACTTAACACTACACCAACAGCCTAAAGCGGTGTTTATACACGTCAGTTATACTTTAAAAACTTTAATGATTATTAGTTTAAACGTTCTCTTATACTGTAGTGTTATTTCATCAATTATAACTATTTACACTAGAGTAGTAACACAGAAAGATAAGAAAAATAAGAGAAAGATATGTTTAAAAACTCAAAGAAATTTTAAATTCTTCTATACTTGTTGGTGGTTATAGTTTTGTCTCTATTTTTGTAACAGATAAAAATATAAATAGATTAATTGTTATATGAAATGAAACTGAAATTAGCTTGAATATCATATATATATATAATATTATTATTACAATTATTCTGAAAGAAAGGGTTTGAGCAATAGAAAAAATATTTTATTTCCCTTTAGCAAAATAAGTGTCGTGAATTTCGACACTACGTCTAGCTGGACACATTAATAAAATCAAGAACTTTGTAATTAAATGATCTATGTCTTTTTTTACTCTTTTTTTTTGTCAAAAAATACTGTCTATCAGAAAAATCTCCGCTAGGAGTGGTTGTACTTCTTATTTTGCAAATATTTCAAATACAATTTTAAGATTAATATTAGTATCCGACAGATTTTTAATTACATACATTTCATAAAATGTATTAATTTTTAAGTTATGTTATCAATAGAAGTTTATCCATGAAAATAAAATTTTCACGTACTTTTATATTTTTTGTTTCTTCTGAAAGTTACACGTCGTGATGTCTGTAAGTATTATGAAGAGCGTCTTATCAAAGGCCCTTTCTATAATCGGCTGTTCAAAGACATCTGTCATAAGGGTCTACCAGCACTGGTAATTAAAATGTTTGACAATTAGTCAAAATGGTAATGTTTGACATCAAGAAAGAACAAAGTACAAACCAGTGCTTATAATAAATTGAATATGTATTTGAACAACTAAAAAATGTTCTACTTTATCCAGAGTGAACAATGTTTTAATCACTGGTCAGGATTCGACCATCTCTAAACTTTAAAACTTGAAGGACATTACAGAAACTGTCGTATTATAATTGACAGTTAATCTGAAAACCCTTATCTCAGGTGCAAACAGAAAAGCTATGCATTGTTACTGAATTATATCTAAATTGTTTATTCCAAGATAGGCATTGTTCTTTAATTGTACTTAAATTGTTTATGTCCAAGTTATGTGCATTGTTCCTTGATTATACCTAAATTGTTTATGTCCAAGTTATTCATTTTTCCTTAATTGTACCTAAATTGTTTATGTCCAAGTTATGCATTTTTCCTTAATTGTACTTAAATTGTTTATGTCCAAGTTATGTATTTTTTCCTTAATTGTACCTAAATTGTTTATGTCCAAGTTATGTATTTTTCCTTAATTGTACCTAAATTGTTTATGTCCAAATTATGCATTGTTCCGGGTCATTTCCTCTTGGTGATATATTCACTCTCTCTAGGAAAATATTGTTCTAGAAATGCACAGTTAAGTATATTATGTAAAATTTTGCAATGATGTTCAACATTGGTGTGTCTTGCGATATCCAAAGCTAATAATTCGCTATTTTTGCTTAAAGCCTGACATAGCCTGGTGGTGAGGACGCTCGAATAACAATTTGCGGATCGTGAGTTCGAATCCCTTCATCAAACGTACTCGTCCTTTTAGCCAAAGGAGCATTATAATGTGACGGTCAGTCTCACTTTTAATTGATAAAAGAGTAACACCCAAGAGTTGGCGATGGATGGTGTTGACTAGCTGCATTCCCTATAGTCTATCACTTCTAAGTTAGGGACTGCTAGTGCAGATGGACTTCGAGTAGCATTACACAAAATTTAACAACGAAAAAAAAACAAACAACTTTTGCTTATGGAACTCTCTGACCCTATTGTTTTCTTTATTCTTAGTCTTCATCCATATTTCCTGGACATTTTATTCATAGTTTATATTTCATTCTGATCTGTCTCCAGGATGGTGCGACGTCCTTCATTCCGTGAACATTTCGTGTTATTTTGTTCAATAAAGAATTTGTTTTTCAATTTCAATTTGCATCTAGCCTCTTACTTCAAATCGGCCCGGCATGGCCAGGTGGTTAGAGCGCTCGACTCGTAATCCGAGGGTCGCGGGTTCGAATCCCCGTCCCACCAAACATGCTCACCTTTTCAGCCGTGGGGGCGTTATAATGTGACGATCAATCCCACTATTCGTTGGTGAAAGAGTAGCCCAAACGTTGGCGGTGGGTGGTGATGACTAGCTGATTTCCCTCTAGTCTTACACTGTTAAATTAGGGACGGCTAGCGCAGATAGCTTTGTGTAGCTCGTGTAGTTTTGCGGGAAATTCAAAACAAACAAATCTTCAAGTCAATCAGGTAAGAAGCTTATTTTAAAGTCCATATTATAAATTTTTTGACATTTCCCCAGTTATCACGGATACTATTCTTATTTTTAAGTCTACTTGAGAATACCATGTAGTAGCGTCCAAAATGTTTTTGAAGATAACTGCCGATCATGTTCATCCCACAATGCTGTATTTTTCATCCCAATGGACAAAGAGTATAAATGAACATTTTTGAGATAAACGTGAACCATGTTGAATCGTGTTTGTCACATAATCCTTTGCTGTAAAACAAATGTACATCATACCCATTGACAAAACACATACAATCGAAAATTATACTTTTCTACAGTTAAGAGATAGCTTAACTTTTATGTTGAAGTGTAACAGTAACTGTACAATTTAAGTTGTTTTCAGGGCAGAGTATATCCAGAAGTTACGCTAGGATATAACAGGAAAAGTGCAATCTTTTTTAAAAGTTAAGGGCATACCCAAATTTTAAGTTAATGTTTAATGGTAAAAGTATGGTTTAAGTTTCTTCATATAAGGGAGAGCTCAGACTTTATTTTGCTGTGATCGAACTTTAGCTTTTCTTTAGTTAAAGACGTGCCCAATTTTACGTCAAGATATTCAAAGTTAACTCACTTTAATTATTTTTCAATTCAGGGTGTGCCCAACTATATGTTAAGGTATTCCAATGTAGGTCAGTTTAAGTTCCTTCTAGTTAGGGCGTGCCCAAATTTGTATTAAGATGTATTAATGTAGGTCAGTTTAAGACTTTCTCTAAGTCAGGGTGTACCCAAATCTATATCAAGATATTCCAGTGTAAGTCAGTTTAAGATTTCTCTGGATCAAGTAGAGTCCAGATTTTTCGCCAAGAAATAAAAGAAGATTTTTGGGTAAATTTTATTCCGGATAAGTTGTTGTTGCTGTTGCTGTTTTTTTAACGCAAAGATCCACGGTGAGTTATATAAACTCTGTTCATCACAAGATATCGAACTCCGCATTTTAGAGTTATTAGTCGTGAATTTATCGCTGACCTACTGAAAGTCTTCTGGATACGTTTATTTGTTTATTTTGTTTGTTGTAAAGCACAAAGCTACTAATAAGCTAGTTATGCTCTGC
Organism: Limulus polyphemus; assembly: GCF_000517525.1. Taxonomy (NCBI): domain Eukaryota; kingdom Metazoa; phylum Arthropoda; class Merostomata; order Xiphosura; family Limulidae; genus Limulus; species Limulus polyphemus. The sequence goes on from NW_013666228.1 coordinate 377,779, forward strand.
CCACCAACAGTATAGAAACCCGTATTTTAGCGTTACAAGCCTACCGACTTACAGTTGATCTATTAAAGGACTTCTGGATAAGAAGATCATATTTGTATTTTGTGTTAAGACATTTCAGTGGAAGAATGATTTGTTTTTTTCAGATATGGGCATACTTAAAAATTGTGTATGCACATTTCATTTTTTTACGTATAACTGTAAGTAAGAATTATGTCTTATGCCTAGCTAGTTATGCACATTCTGGTTTCGTTGCATTTGGTGTATGTCCTTAGTAAAATTGTAGTTGTGAATCCAGTAGTTAGGATGAAAAATGATTATATTTTACCATTTTGGACAGTTTATAAAATATTAAAATATTTACTCAATTTGGCTTCATAGCTAAACTCAATAGTTTATATAAAGGAAATGTTTGACAACTTATAATCAAATATATCGTTAATAATTTGCGTAAAGGATGGTTGTGAAGATAAGTTTTGTAACATCTTAAACATAATGATTTCAACTAAACCACGGCATTTCAACTAGTAACAGAGTTTTATTTCAAATAACAATGATTACAATAAATTATAGAACATCAACAATAACTGATGTAAAGAAGGATACTTCAGATAAAGACAAGTAGAAGCTGAAAAGATGGAGGAAAAAAGTAGAGAAATTATAAAAGTGAAAGTAATAGACTGATGAAAGTAGGCTTAGTAGGTTTTCAGAATAGGAAAACAGAGATAGTTTTTTTGTTGTTGTTTGTCAAAAACTTGAAATCTGTGATCGAAGAAAATGTTTTAACATAACTTAAACATCGCTTTTCTGTCGATCATAGGAAGGCCAAGCTCATCTGGGATGGCTAAATAAAAGACAAAGAAAATCTTATGAATACAATTGAACTTATACTGGTTTGTTCAAAATCAATGCGAACAATATCAGAGAGAAGTAGGGCATTAATTAAAATTACTTAATAACATTTCATTATTCAAAATCAGTATTCATTAAAAATCCTCTTTCACTACTTTCTGTTTTTTTACAACCAAAATTACGCTAGTTCTAATTTAAAACCCGTAGTATCTATGTAGTTTTCAAATAATAGAGTTTGGATATTGTTGTAGTAAATATTTTCTGTAACTTGAAAGCTTGGGGCAGTGTAATGGATAATTAATGATTCCATTTTTTGAAATAAGTATATAAAAAGTAAAATAAAAATATATAACGCGAATATAGGAAACCATTCGAAATGTAGTATACAAAATGTACATACTTTATATCTTATATGAAGCTGGTGAAAAGAGATTGCAATAAAAATAGAAAAATTACCAAAAAATAACTTAGTGGTAGCCATAACCGTAGTGGGCGGGAGCATAGCCGTAACCATGGGTACCATAGCCATAGCCATGGTGGCCATATCCAGCTCCTAGTTTACCGTAGGCACCATAACCATGGGCAGCAGACAGGCTACTGGCACCATAAGCACCTTGTCCGTATTTGCCGTAAGCACCAAGGTTGGCATGTCCGTAGTTGTCGTGAAGACCATAACGAGCACCATAGCCAGCAACAGCTCCACCGCGGTTATGGTAACCAGCCTTTTTATCGTAGGCATAGGCTTTTGTGTATCCGGCTCCCTTGTTGCGGGCGTAGGCTCCGATATCTCTGTATTGGCCAGCATAACCGCCATGGGCACCATAGGCGTTCAGGTTGCGGTGGGCAGCATTAGCTGTGAGACCATGGGCACCATAGCCATAAGCTCCGTGACGGGCGCTGGCAGCAAGTCCACCATAACCGTGAGCACCATAGGCAGCTCCTAGATGTCCATAACCGCCATATCCGTGGCCGTAAGCGCCATGTCCGTAAACGGCAGGAGCGACGTAAGATTCTGCTTCTTTCAGATCCTCCTTTTCTTCGGCAACAACGGTTGCAATGAACAGGACAGCAATAATAAATAGCTGTAGAAAATACAAATAAATGAAAAGTCAGTTTGAAAGAAAACATTTAGTTTCTAGATTGTTTTATTCTAAATTTGAATGTTTCCTTCTCACATAGTATTTTATTTATATGAGGCTACTATTATACATACACTTCGTATTAAAACACAGATAATGCTTTTATTTCTTAGGAGTAACAGCACAGTTATCCTTAGATTCGTATAAAAGGAATAGAAAAAAAACACCAAAAACAAGTAAAACTTACGCTCTTCATCTTGGTCTCCTATATAAATAATATTCCACTAATGTATTTGAGGGTGATCAGTTGGATTCGAGTTAATATTTGGTCTGTTTGCTGCAGTATTTATACTCTAGAAGAACGCATAGAGCACAAATTGAAGTATTGTATTATAAACCTATGATCTGATTGGTTGAACCGTTAGATTTGGAAATAACAGAACCGGAAATGACGTAAAGTACCTTGTAGCCATAATTACTTTTATACTTTTTTGACCTTAAAACACTTTAGCTGGTAATGTGCTAGAAATTTAAAGTATAACAATGTAAAAGTGCCCTCTAGCAGCAAATCTGAGTAGCTTAATCATGTCAAAGTAACCGTAACGCTCGAAAGGGGCGCTACAAGTGTATAGAGATATGCCTTGAAGCTAGAGGGCGTTGTTCTTGGTTACCTATTATATTTTATTTAACTGATTTTTTTTTCTCGGTTGCAGGCACAGACAAGAACAATGACTGTTTTCTGAGGCTCAGAACGAAAGGTATTTCACAACAGCTTTAAAACTACAGAAAAATTAGAGTAATGTATTCAAGAAAAGACCTATGCCCACTAGCAAAGAACTGATTAATGCAAAATATAGTATGAATCTATGTTTATTTGTTTCGTACTTGATTAAATATTGCATACAATTAAATATATATATATATACACACACATGCAGTGAGTGCTTGATTCTGAGACTCTATTTTTGCACATCCCCAAATGTACTTCCAGATATAGACGTCCAAATGTTAGGTATCTGAGTAAAAACAGCATTATTCTCAATAGCGTTTTGGTCTCGTCACCTTTCAACCTAAATTTGTTATAATCAATTGTGCCATTTTGTTGTTACTCTGTATCGTAATCATTACTATAATATAACCTAATTAAAACAATATCACAACAAGCAAGTGGCCTTGAATTTAACTCTGCTAAATATCGGCAACAACGTTTTTTAAATAGTGATAACTGACATAGTTTTATCGCGTTGTGCAATGATGTTTTTACTAACGGTTGAAACTGGACGGTATATTTTATTGATCTCATAATTTAGTTTTATTGTTGTTGTTTAATTTCGTGCAAATCTACTTGAGGACTATCTGTGGTAGCCGTGAGGACTCTCTGTGGTAGCTATGAGGACTGTCTGTGGTAGCCGTTCTTAATTTTGAAGTGATAGACTAAATGGAAGACAGCTAGTCAAAACCACCAACCGCCCACCCTTGAGCTACTGTTGTCAGATCTTATAATGGATTCACAGATCCAACGTGCAGAGTCAGCTGATCACTCTTATTTGTTGTTTTGGTAGTAACGGGACGCTAACCACGGAAACTAAGCTCCAAAGTCCATCACACTAACCACTGGGACTGGGCTGTCATGTGTCCATGCTGGTGGGAAGGAGGGAAGGCAGCTAATCAACAGTACTAATCTCCAGCTCTTGGACTACTTTTTCTAACCGAATAGTGGGATTTGACGGCCACTCTTACAGCGCAAACCCTGAAAAAAACTGTGGGGCGCGTTTTTATGGAAATAGGACAAGAAATTATTTAGTTAACAGGATTCATAAGTGTTTGTATTATCTTAATGCAAATAATAAGTTTTTTGTCTTCACGTACCATAAGAAAATAAGATCGTGAATATATTGAATTATCTTTTAGGTTAAACTGGAACAAAATACAAACTCAACAAAATATTTCATCGTTGTAATATTAATAAAAGAGGAATAGTAGAATACTTTATAGAACGAGACATTTAGTGGTATCATTTATAGTGGGAATCAAATACCACTCTCCAATCAAGATTATTTATTTATATATACTGCAATTCATTCGCATTATTACTTAGCTGATTTGACAAACAAACCATTTTTTCTTTAGAAGAGGTGCTCATAAGGTGAGTCTAGTCTGAGTTATCATGTGATCTAGTCTGAATTATCATGTGAGCCTAGTCTGAGTTATTATGTGAGCCTAGTCTGAGTTATCATGTGAGCCTAGTCTGAATCATCATGTGAGCCTAGTCTGAGTTATCGGTTACCAAGGTTGATTAAGTTCCCATTACGTACAAGCACTCCTGTGATGATAATCTCCATTTGGTATACTTGTATTTGAACATTTAGGATGTATGCAACAGAAAGGTTATTTGCAAGCAGCAGATTCAAATAAGTGTACTATCTCTTTACTTGCTGTCTCAATCCAGTATATAATTTCAAAATTAAAGATGACTAGCGCAGACAGGTTTGCGCGAATATCCGAAACAATAGCAATAAAACCTTTTTGTGATATATTAGTGTGGGAGTGATTTTCTAATATATTACTGCCTGACTAATTTTATTATTGTCAGTTTCTTTTTCTGCTGTATTAACCCGAGTCTACATTTATAATGTGTTATTTCTAGTCTTCTGCTATATTACCGTCACTCTGTTGCATTATCGTTAGGGTACTTTTCTGATGGATTCTTTTCAGACTGCTTTTCTGATGGATTATCGTTAATGTACTTTAGCTGATATATTATTTGCATTTTGCTTTTCCGATCCATTAATGTATTTCTACTCAATTTTCCATCAGTATGGAAACTTTTTTTTCTCTTTTGCACAATATACTAAAGACTTAGCATAGGCATACCAAAGGGATAAATATCCTTGGGGTACCTAAAGTTTTCAAGTAATATCATCGTTATTTCTGATCATAATATATTGTTTTTATCATTACTAACGATACTGTTTTCCACTGCTAATAAGGTAATAGGAAAACAAAAAGGTGGTTGTAAATAGGTAAGTATGGGGAAATAAGAGTGGGGCAAGCCTACATTTTATAATATATTGGTGTTCGTTCGTTGTTATGCTACTACCAAATTTATTGCGTATTTGCACATTATACTTAATAGATATTATAGTATGTACATAATGCCCTTAACAACATAACGTATTTTGTACTTTATAATGATTATCAACCTTAGATTGTCTGCATAAAAATATAGGTGTCAGATAAGTTTTTAAAGTATTGCCTCATAACTATTTTTACGTCAACAGGTTGTCTATAAAGATACAAGTAATTATGTATATTAAACAGTACTACGAGTAGCAGATGTCATTCAATTTCCATTGTTATTATGGGGGACACCTACTTTTCCAGTTTAGATGAGACATGGTGATGGATGATGTTTGTTTCCATGAGCACAATATAGAAATAGCTTTAAACTATACGGATTAGGAACTTCTTGTAAATTATAAATTTCGTCGTTTTTTTTTTTAATTATGAGAGAGGAGGAGGAGGAGGTGTTCGAGAGAGTTCTAAGTGTTTTCAGGGTAATTAATAAAGCTAATTGTTTCATTTGTTTTAAATACAACATATATACAGCATTAATTAAACTGTATACATTAAATAAAGCGGATAAATGATTTAAAAAGTAACACTAATTCTGCGATAATGCATAAGTTTTAATAGGTGTATCTGGATTTCGATTAATTTTCAATAAACACAGAATTCATACGATTAAAAATAATTGCTGTAAGTTTAATACTTGTACGTTAAATTATGAATCAAAATACAACAGTATTGTTACAAAATTTGTACAATATTTTAAATCTATATATAATGTGAACGTAATCATAATAACTTGTCATTTGTAGGTCCAGTGTTGTTGCCATTTGAATATTTTTTGTTGTGTTTTATGGGTCATTTTATGTCACATTATTAGATTCCTCTAATTATAATATACACGTCGCATAATATTTCAATCCTATCAAGCAATACAAAAAAATCTCTTTTTTTTTATATACACTCTAATACAATCTAAACGTTAAATAATTACATGCACGCAACAAGATGGTTGCGTTCACAAAATAAGAAAATTATAAAACAATTAAATATTGTAAAAAAAAAAATCCCAAACGTACACACTCTCATATATCTTTTTACCAACAATATGTAACTTTGGGAAACATTTTGGTTCTACTACTTTATACCGCTATGCCAGTTCCAAACTATTATGATTATATGAGCGGTCTATTTTTCTCTCGCATGTTTTTGTTGAATCTGTTTCGAAAAACTATAAATATTCTTCAGTCTTTTCTTTAATAAACTGTTTAACACTTTCATTGTATTAAATATGTATTTGTCCTAATCATCCTTCTTTTTTTTTATAAATTTTTGGATGTGACAAAATGAACTGAAGCAATAATATTTATTGATTTCGAATTTTCAGAAAATCAAACATTGTTACGAAAACAATATATATATATATATATATGTATATATACATACATAACGTCAAACAACTGTAGAAAGAGAGAGAGCAAAGAGGGCGCGGTCGTCTAGATTGTTTGGAAAGTTAATTGGAATAAAAAATAAGAAAGTGTACAAATTTTTGACCTCAGAAAAGTTAGTTTTCTTTTCTCTGAGTAAACTATATTTTTATGACTAAAGTAAAGAATTAAGCCTAAAGAAATATGCATAGATTTGACTTTCATTTTAAGTTGACTTACAAGCAACTGAAAACGTGTGATTCAAATGCTAAGCATTTTTCCGCCTTCAACTTTTTAAATCTTCTCGTCCACATTTCGACCTAGTTTCTTGAAGTCAGTAGTTTATACCCTTTAAATCCTAAGAACAATGTATAAGAAAACGGAGACAGACTTCCTGGATTGTGGCATTTATTCCACCCAAATCATAAAGTAATTTGTAGGTTAAACAGCTTCTACTGTTACAATTCGTAAATTACAATGTCTCCTAAGCTACTATAATTGTAATAAAAGAAAATGAAGAAATTATGTAAGTCTTTTTTTAATGATTGTTTGTTTGTTTTAAATTATGCACAAAGCTACACAAGGGCTATCTGTGCTCTGCCCACCACGGGTATCGAAACCCGGTTTCTAGCGTTGTAAGTCCGCAGACATACCGCTGTGCCACTGGGGGGTCTTTTTTTTTAATGAGATCTAATAAATAAAAATAACTTATACATAATAATATCGTTCGTGAATAAAACTTAATTTACAGAGTAAATAATATTAAGTTCAAGTTCAAGTTAAAATCAATGTATGGGTTGATCATATTTCATTTAACATTAATAACTTAGATGTTATTTTTTGAGGATTTTTGTAGTAAGCGATTTTGCATCAATAGCTTTTTTAATTTTGCGTAGAAAATTATTTAACAGCAATAGATTACTTCGTTTGTAAATTTTTTATGGTTTTTCTGTGCTACATGATTTAGTGATTTAACAACAATACATTACTTGGTTGTAATGTTTTGTGATTTTGTGTAGTAAGTGATTAAACCCAAATAGAGTACTTGGTTGTAAGTTTTTATGGTTTTCTGTGGTAGATGATTTAGTGATTTAACAACAATACATTACTTGGTTGTAATGTTTTGTGATTTTGTTTAGTAAATGATCTAGTTATTTTGTTTTAATATAACTCACTCAACATATATATATATATATATATATTATTTTTTCATGACTTGAGCATCTTTATATTTTTGTGATTTTGTGAGTTAGTGTAGTAAATGATTTAGTAAGTTAACACCAACAGATTACTTGGTTGTAAAATCTGAATGGTTCTCTAGAAAATGTGAGGAAATGAAATATTAGATTAAGCGGTATTATCGGATTTGATGACGTAATGTTTAAGCAATACAACATGAAAGAGACATCTTATACTCAAGTGCAGAAAGGAGTGGTGTGCTTTGTAGATGACAGTCTTATGAAGGAGCATATTGCAATATAGGACTATTATAAAGATGCCCGGTCGTCAGATAGAACATGACCAAATGTGGCGACATGTTCATTAACGACGTTGTGAGGCTCCAAAATTTGTTTTTATATAACTGACTCAACCTCTTTACAAATATATTTTTTCCTTCTGGTTTCGTCTGGTAACATTCACGCTATAAATGTGTAAGCATAAATAAATTTATATTTCAAAAAATGTTCGATAATTTTATTAGGAGCTATTAACTACCAAAAAAGCTCAAAGATTTAGCTTAAATGTATTGTTTTCATGTATTTGGATTATCTAGAATGTAATATTTTTGATTGAGAAATATCGATAAACATAGAGTTTTTCTCCATTCGGTCATAGCTGATATGGCTGTAGATACACACATGTATGTGTGTGTGTGTGTGTGTGTGTGTAGATTTGTCTATTTGTTTTGAACTAGTGTGAATTATTACAAGTAACTGACGATTTAATTTTAAAGGCCATTGGGAAGATCTGTACTAGATCGTCGCATATTTCATAATAACATAGTCTAAGATACATAACAACACTTTTGGAGAGTTTTAGTTTTTCACCTCGATCACATCTATTATTAACAGTGTTAATACTGTTTCACGTACCATCCTCATCCTTGCATAGAATACGTATTGAATGATGGAGTCTTGTGCAATTTATCACCAACCAAAACTTGCCTGACGATATTGAAGTCCTGGGAAGTCATGAATGAGTCACACTATTACTACTGGGCATAGTGTAGGCTTTAAACTATACCAAAATGACTGTACTTTGGAGCAGTTTATACATATAAGCCAATGCTTGCAAGAAAATTAGTAGGCTTATTGCTTAGTGCTTCAGAGCAGTAAAAGGTTTGCTCAATATTTTATCAGAATAAGTATTTGGTTTCAAACATAAAGTTTCAGATTTTACCATTTTCCCTTTTTAGAACTTAAAAATCATATTGCTATAATGAACTATAAAATTGCAAGTTTTATAAAAATAGTTTCAGCATTTTAAATTCTTCATAATGTCCAGCTTTTATTGGTACTAAATCGTTTGTTTCGTGGTACCAACACTGTTTTCGTATTGCCTCGCCCCCCAGTGGCACAGTGGTATGTTTGCGGACTTACAACGCTATAAACATGGTTTCAATACCCGTGGTGGGCAGAGCACAGATAGCCCATTGTGTAGCTTTGTGCTTGACTACAAACAAACAAAATCCTTAATGGAGAAATGGTACTTCTTTCCGTATCAATAATGTACATTTATTATTATCAACGAAATTAATTTAACTTCAAACAAACAAACGTATTGCCTTTTCATTTGTATTTATGATAGGAAACATCCGGGATAAAACATTGGTTAAATACATTATTATCAAAAAGATAAAGACATTAGAGAGAGAGATGAATAAAACCAAATATATTAGATTTTGCCAGAACCTAAAATTAAGGCTTAACCTTCCCTATATGTTTTTAACGTCTCTTTATTTCTTAGTAACCTTATGTTCTGATCAGTGTTTATTTTCAGAGTTCATTTACTTTTTTGCTACCCACTAAACAATTACATCTAGAAAGTGGGATCATGAAACCTTACGGATTCTTTTTTTTCTCACCATTAGAACAACACAACAGCTTTTTAGTGAAGAATCTGACAATACTATGCACAGGTGCATACCACGTTTTTAGAAATAAAACATGATGTAGTCTTTATCTGTTTTCTTTTAACGGGGAATTGCTAAACGCCACTAATAATTCATGAAAATGTATATTTTTTTGTTGACAACATTAACACCAAAATTACTGGGAAGGTCCATATTTCATCGTTTTTTTTAAATACTTTTATTTAAGCTATATATGTCCCAAATCATTTGTGGGTCCATAACTTCTTTGATTCCAGAGTTCCTAATAATATATCAATCACACAGAAAATGTAAAATAATAAAAATGCTATAGACCATTTCAATTAACACCATAAATTACAGCTGGAGTCCCTTATGTATCTAACAATATAAAAAAAGTAAAAATAATATATGTTACAATTAGTCCCATGAATTCCTTCTGGGGTCACCTATGTATTTTGAATAGAAAAAGTTAATCCCAAAAAATTTTTGTTATTTCCTGTAATAATTCTCAGTGTAAGAGAACTGACAAAAACCTTGAAAGAAACCACTGACTCCAGAAGTAATTGATGAGATTCTTTGCATACTGGTATTATTTGTGTTTAAATTTTTTGTGATGATTATTATTTTTTTAAAGTACACGGAGAACATGGGGTTAATTATAATATTTGTGTTTTATTTTAATTTTTGTGTTTGTTTATTTGTTGTTAAGCCCAAAGCTATACAATGGGTTATCTGTTTTCTGCCCAAGGCGATGGTCGAAGTTAATTTTTTAACATTATAAGCATTCAGACATTCCGCTGAACCACAAAGATACATCAGCATAAAATTACTAAATATGTGGACCTAACTGGTGGTGAACAGCATTAAAATCGTTTTTTTAAGGATAAGCATTTGCCACATTAAAATGAACTATATGATTAAGTTTTTTACAGAAAATTACCTATAAGAATAAAAAAAAACACTACTCTTAAAACTGATATTACTAATCAGTACATTAGCTAATTGAAATGATTTTATACCTAAATGAAGGGGCTCATGATGATGGTAAGAACAAAATCCAACATGATGTACAATTTCTGAAGTAAGTGTGACATCGTATACAATTTATTTATTGTAAAAGTTAACATAAGACCAATGATAAACAGAGTATAGATATTATCACAAGGCCAATGATAAACAGATTATAGATACCACCACAAGGCCAATGATAAACATATTATAGATACCACCGCAAGGCCAAGTAAAAATTGAGTTTAAATATCACCATAAGACCAATAACAAACAGAGTATATATATCACCAGAAGACCAATAATAAACAGAGTATATATATCACCATAAGACCAATAACAAACAGAGTATATATATCACCAGAAGACCAATAATAAACAGAGTATATATATCACCATAAGACCAATAACAAACAGATTATACATATATCACCACAATACTAATAACAAACAGAGTATACATATATCATCACAAGTCCAATAATCAACAGTCTTGATATCACCAGAAGACCAATAACAAACAGAGTATATATATCACCAGAAGACCAATAATAAACAGAGTATATATATCACCATAAGACCAATAACAAACAGAGTATACATATATCATCACAAGTCCAATAATCAACAGTCTTGATATCACCAGAAGACCAATAATAAACAGAGTATAGATATCACCCAAAGACAAATGTTGAACCGAGTCTAGATATGAACAAACGTGTTTGTATATCTAAATTCGACTCGATCAGCTGTAGTTATATTGTGCTGTGGTGCAATGCTTGATGTAAGTAAGTATATGAGCTAGAGATCAAATTCGAAAATGCTTCTTTAATGTTACAAATGATAAAATATGACAATTCTAATACCATCTCCGGATTTCGTATAATAGTATTGTATTTGAGTTTTTAAAATGGTATTTAGTGCAAAACATACATTTATTGAAACGAATCTGCTATACGCAGAGTAGGTAGTAACAAAGCTGCATATGTAACCGTGATTACCCTACGTGGTGCCAAGATGACTATAGGCATCATAGCCGTGGGCAACATGTAAGAAACATCGTAGACGCCGTGTCCGTGTTTGCTTTAAGCATTATAGTTACTGTTACCGTATTTGTCATGGATATTACACCCAGTAGCACGGTTGTGATAACCTGTTTGATTGTCGTGTACATAAGGTCTCGTTTATCCTACTCCTATGTTACAGGCATAAGTGACGATATCTCTTCATAACCACCATGAGTACACAGACGTTCAGGGTTACGATGGACAATGTAAACTCTGAGATTATGGACACCATAGCTATAAGCTCAGTGACGAGCGCTGGCAGCAAAACTGCAAATACAAAGTAGACATATTTTCCACCATTTTAATAGTAAAGATGAGAGCTAAATGGTGGGGTGGGAGCAACGAAATCTGAAATTATGTACCTTTTACTGGGAAACCGTCATCCTCGTGTACTAGATGGATTATAGAAAACACTCAGGGAGGAAGGATTTGCTTTGAAATGACAACCTTACGACAGAGTCTTTTGGAATTAACACTACACTACAAGGCTATTGTCACGATGACGTATGTCAAGTAGAGCATGATAGGACGTGGCGAGGCTACAAAATCGTTTTAATATATCGAACTCGGCCTTTATGCAACTGAAACGTTCCTGTATCTGCCTATCTATGTCGCTTATCGTTAGCTCTACTATAGCCCCCAGTGGCAGAATCCGAGTTTCGATACCTGTGGAGGGCAGAGCACAGATAGCCCATTGTGTAATTTGTGCTTAATTACAAACAAACAAACAAAAGCTCTACTACAAAGCTTTACACAATTTCTTAATTCCGAATCGCATTTAAATTTGAAATATTTTTGTTGGGTGTCCTTTAAATTTGATATCCTTGGAAAAAATTATTTGTAAATCTGAATTTTATATCAGTTATAAAGTTTTTGTACAAATGAAGTTAAGTGAGGGACAATGATTGATATTTTGTGTTACACATAACGTTTGGAGAGGTTTTCATTGTTTAAATCTTGATCAGTTTAGTCTAATATTTTGTGTCGTAAAAGGTTCCGAAACATTAGAAAATAGTACTCTAATAGTACGCGAATTTTTACAACACTCAATTTTTTTATCTAAAAACAAAAGATTTCGAAAAAATTCATAACAATTTTGTGCACCTATTGTGAAGGTTTCAGTAACGAACAGAGAATGGTTAGAAAAACAAATGAGTCTAATAATTAAACAAACAAGCGACACTTAATACTTTAACACAAAATGCATAGTGTGACACATCATTAAAGTGATTGAGTATATAAGACAGTTCCGTATAAAAATATATTCTTTGTCAGACTGACATTAACCAATTTAATCTTTCACTTTTATGCCAGTGCTGAATTGATCTTTAACTCATAAGTCTGTAAAATATGCTATACTAAAATTTTATCTCAACTAGATTTTTCTATCTACTTAATGCTAATATTTATGCTGCAAAGAAATACACACAATTTACAGAAAAATCTAGTTATCTGATTTTATTTGACTAGTAAACTCAAACTTTTAGTATCATTCGAGGACTCAAGATAAAACAACAGTAGTTCTCATAACATAATGTCACTTATAAAATATTTGATTGAATTATTACATACATAATTTCCGAAACTTCCAAGAAAAGTATGCTACGAAATCGCAAAGTATTTTAAGATGTAGAATATATTTTTCAATCTTACAGGGCTTGGCAGTTTTGACACCATATAGAACAAAACACAGTTAAGAAAAAGGTGTGGTACAGCATGTGACTTGTTGTTCTATTTAAATAATTACCAGCTTGTTTCAGTTGTATTTGGGGCTATGTTTCTCAGGATTAAACCACGGAACAGAAATAACTCTTTCAAAAAGTATGGTGCAAAGAATCGCATTCACTGTCTTTTAAATGTAGATTCCAAGAAGCGAGTTTCGTACATGTTATTAAAAATCAAAAATACAAGCAGCTCATTAAAAGTACATTAAGTTGATCTAATTATGTCTTCACTAATAAAAAATAGCTCATATTTAGGCTAACAATATTTAAGTGTATTCAGAGAAATCAACAAATCTATACATATATAACAGGCTAATGTCCGTCTGTCCGCAAAGCTCTTTCCACACTCCGATTTGGATGAAACTTCGCACGATTTTTCAACATCATAAGGGAAAGTTCCTAACAAATTTTTATTACATTTGGGTCTCTTATAAAAATGTTTATTTAGTGTATTGGTCCACTTCTTTTTTTAAGAAATAAGTCAATAAAATTGTTATAAAATAAACCCTCGCTAAAATTAAAAAGATAATTAGACCTTATTTATAACATTTTTTCCTGAATCGCTTCCTTAACGCCCCCCCAGTGACACAGCGTTATGTCTGCGGAGTTACAACGCTAAAAACTAGGTTTCGACACTCGTAGTTGGCATAGCACAGATAGCCCATTGTGTAGCTTTGTGCTTAACTACAAACAAACAAAATCCTTAATGGAGAAATGGTACTTCTTTCCGTATTAATAATGTACATTTACTATTATCAACGAAATTAATTCCTTTAATAAAATTTCTAAAATTCTGGTAAAGTGTGTTTAATGCAGAATTTTAAAGTGAATCTTCCTAGTGGAGAATCATTGTGATATTTCAGAAGAAAAGTAAGTTTTTCTGCTGGTGAATCCAAGCGTACGCTATGAATTTAATTGTTCTGTGACCGAAGGAATCGCAAGTCCTTCGTACGGAGTTGGCTCGGCATGGCCAAGTGGTTAGGGCGCTCGACTCGCAATCCGAGGGTCGCGGGTTCGAATCCCCGTCACACCAAACATGCTCGCCCTTTCAGCCGTGGGGGCGTTATAATGTGACGGTCAATCCCACTATTCGTTGGTAAAAGAGTAGCCCAAGAGTTTGCGGTGGATGACTAGCTAGCTGCCTTCCCTTTAGACTTACACTGCTAAATTAGGGACGGCTAGCGCAAATAGCCCTCGTGTAGCTTTGAGCGAAATTCAAAAACAAAACAAACAAAACAATCGTACGGAGTTTGTTACACACAAATTTGCAGGAATGTTATAGTAACTCAATCTTTGTAAGCTACACAAGTGTTTGTTTTTACTTCAATATGAGTACAAAGTGATCACAAACATCGAAAATCACGATGCCAAAAACTGACAAACGGAAAAGTGACTTATCACATAAACGTCAGGATGTAAGTTAGAAAAAGCAAGAGTAAGAAAGAGATAGGATTGTTCAACAAATTATGAAGCACATCAAATTGGTCGCCTAGATGCAGTTAGAAGAAGTCATGAGAAGCTTCGTGACTGAGAAGCACACCTTTCAGCTCGCCAAGATCCCGACTGAACAGCTGCCGTAGGGTGGCGTTTCTGCTATTATACAATATTTGTCTAATAATATGAGTGTGGATTAAAACAAGTATACATTGTTTAACACGACGAGTGTGAGTTAAAACAATTATACATTGTTTAATGCGATTAGTATGGATTAAAATAAGTAGGCATTGCTTAATAAGATTAGAGTGAATTAAAACCAGTATACATTGTTAAATATGATGAGTACGGATTAAAACCAGTATACATTGTTTAATATTATGAGAGTGGAGTGAAACAAGTGTGCACTGTTTAAAATTATGAGAGTGGAGTAAAACAAGTGTGAATTCACACTAATCGAATCAAGCAATGCAGACTTGTTTTACTCCACCCTCATAATTTTAAACAATGTTGTTATTATTCACTCTCGTCATATTAAACAATATATACTTGTTTTAATGTATACCTGTTTTAATTCACTCTAATCATATTATGCAATGCCTACTTATTCTAATCCATACTCATCGCATTTAACAATGTATACACTATTCGAATCAAGCAATACATAATTATTTTAATCCATACTCATCATTTTAAACAATGTACACTTGTTTCACTCCACTCTCACAATATTAAACTACTCATCATATTAAACAATGTATACTTGTTTTAATTCATACTCATCATATTAAACAATATATACTTGCTTTAATTCACTGAATTAAAACAAGTATACATTGTTTAATATGATGAGTATGAATTAAAACAAGTATACATTGTTTAATATTATGAGAGTGGAGTGAAACAAGTATACATTACTTAACGGGATGAGTATGGATCAAAATAAATAGACATTGCTTAATATGATCAGAGTGAATGAAAACAGGTATACGTTGTTAAATATCATGAGTGATGATTAAAATAATTAAGCATTGCCTGATTCGATTAGTGTGAATTAAAGCAGGTATATATTGTTTAATATTATGAGAGTGGAGTAAAACAAGTATACATTGTTTAACACGATAAGTGTGGATTAAAAGAAACGTACAATTTTCGTTTGATAAATTATTGTGGGCTAATGATGTATTTAACTAAATTCTCCGAGATATTAGTTGATTCCAGGGATCACTTCAAGATCCTGACTCTTACAGAAAGGATGTTCACGATGGTAATAGAATGCATTGGTCATATGGATTTTTTATTGCTAATTTATAGATGAGAATGACTGGCAAAGAGGAATGAAAATTTCAGGAATTGGCTTTAGAGAGAGATTTCAAGCCTAGATTCTTTCATGGGTGTCTTTCCGATATTCCTTTTTTGAAAATCCTGGATCTGGTCTATGTGCCCTTATTACTTGTTCTAATAGTATAATTGAATAAATCAAATATATATATAAATCTGTGTGTAAGAAATATCAGTATATCACATTCACAAGTTTGTAATTTAAATGCTGTTCTTTTCGAAATTTACTTTTTTATCTGGATTATGTTTAGGATCCCTGGTGACACAGATTGTGAAAATGGCCGAAAAAAAACTCAATTTTTAATGTCTTCGCTTAAGAAAAACGATTTTATGTCGAAACTGTTTTTCCAGAAAATTACTTCTAAATTATAATATCCTTTTAATGTACAAACCAAGTATTATTGCCAGTTTACCTTTCTTGTCTGTACACAATTAATTTGACATTTTATGTACTTTTTTACTATTCTCTAAATAATGACTATTGATATTACTGTTGGTAACTCTTCTTTTGCATTATGTTATGCAATTGTTGATGATAAGAGTTAAGCAAGTGTAACGTGAGATAAACATTTATGACCAGAATGGAATCCACTCGTTTACATCAGCAGCAAAGTCAACAATGACCAAGTTACATGGGGCGCAGAATGCGTCAGGAGCAACCAAATCAACATCCTGTGACGTCTATTGGTTTTAGCTCTGTTCTAGCATCATTACTACAATGCAAAAGATCCTAGCCAGCCATGTGGTACACAGAGCAACTACAACCATACATTATTTACTATTAGTACTTGAAAGAGAGAGGACAGATGAAGCAGTAATAAAGAGACTGAAATCGGTCAAGAGACCAAGGAAGGAGAAGATTAAACACAATGAAGATTGGCAACAGGATGTGCATAGAAAGTTCAGGATTGATCAATCCAGTCAAACTGATAGAATGGATGTACGAGCATGAACCAACACTAATCTTAGCAACTGATGACTCAGTATTTGAATGTTCATCGGCAAAAACTGGACGATCCAGTGTAGCATAAGAAGAATCACTTCTCTGGTTGATAAGTAACACTGAAGAACACAATAAGATCATATTATTGAAAAATCCCTAAATCTCATCACAAAACCGGAAAAGGTTTTGTCCAAAGAACTTGTGTACATTCCAGACCACAGCAGCCTAACGTTTATTTAGCTTGGGCAACTGGTAATATCTCCGAATGATGTTGCCAATGAAACAGCATGTAGACTGAGGGGACAGTAAAAGATGAAACAGGGGTCACACTGGTTAGCTGGAAGACTGGAAGAAAGAGGATGATGTATCGAAATGGAGCGAGCACAAAAGTACGCGAAAAGGACAGAGGCTACTTTAATTGGATTGTACATCATCACTAGAAGAACCTAGAGGATACTATTAGAGGGAGGAGAGCTTGTATCAAGGCCATTTACAAACTTCTTAAACGTTATACTATTAAACAAATTATTTCAAAAAGAAATGTACCAAAAATACAATATATAAAATGTAAAACATGAGTTTCAAATATAAAATAACAAACATACAAAGTCATATTGTTGCACAATAAAATTAGATTTACTAAAAACAGGACACAGCCCTAAAAAAACTCTACTTGTTTCGACAACGCTCTATGCCGACATCATCAGGAGTAAGGTACTGTCTTATATATTTGCATCATCTTCAATTTACATAAATCTACATTTTCACCCTCGGCGCCGTCTCGACTTTGAACAAAATTCCATCCAACTCTCCCCGAAGAGCTTACATAACAGACTTCCAGTATTTGATTTCTTCCACTACCGATTCTTTAATATCAAATTTGCACTTAAACTTCACACAATTCATCAATGTAACATTTTTCTAGTCTATAACGTAAGATGTGCTTAACACATGTTCTGTTGACGCTGATTCATTCACTTTATATATGTTTACCGCATTCTTATGTTCTTTAATTTTGAATTTTTGATTTCTACACGTTCGACAAATAGGCACTCAATCAGAGACACAAGAAATTTGAAAAATACTTCATTTATCAACTTTTTTATTCTACATTTTATGAGCAAGAGACCATTATTTAACTTATAACGGAGAGAGAAAGCTGCCTTACAAACTATCTATTTTATAATTGTTGTTAATTATTAATATTATTAAAAACTAGCTGGATGGAAGTTATTTAAATTCATGATTAATGAAAGGTTATCTTGGGACATGAAAAGTTGCTTCCCTTATATGTAATTGTAAAAAACGCAAAAACACACATAACAACTGCAAAACAGAAAATGTGAAATCGTAACTTTGCATGTGTCTCTGCATGGACCCAACAAACCTTCATGGCAATTTTGGTGAAGATTCGTCAACGGGAGGTGAAGTAGTGGTAAAAAATGCAAAACTGAAAGTTTGTATGGACCTAATAAACCTCCATACCAATTTTTGTGAAGATCCATCCACACCCCACATACAACACACAGTACTATTATATTTATATAGATACCTTGAATATGTGACAAGCAAACTCTCACACTATCAAGTTTACCATTTATTCATCATCTTGTGAAGAGTGGCATTTTTAATTTGTTGATTTCTTATTATACAATCTATAAATAACCTCAGGATCATAACCTGTCTCTAGCTACATATTTAAAAAAAAATTAAATCCGATTTTAAGTCACAGCCTTAAGTACAGATTGTTAGTCCTCTAAATACTATCGTAGAAAAGGCGAATAATTTTTAGATCGGGGAGAGGGGGAGAACAACGATCTGTTTAGATAGTTTAGATGTTTAATTTGCTGGTGTAACCGTATTTGTGTATGAGCATATGTGGTAAACCCAGCAAGTAGAAGGTCTGTCTTAAATAAATAGATTGAAAGATAGGTGTACATTTATATTTATATCATATTTTCATACATTTAATTAGTGTGCATTGATAGCATACTCAGTAATAGAAAGTATATCTTAAATTAATAGACTGAAAGATAGGCGTACCTTCATATTGATGTTATATTTGCATACATTTAATTAGTGTGCATTGGTAGCATACTCAGTGATAGAAAGTATATCTTAAATTAATAGACTGAAAGATAGGCGTATCTTTATATTGATGTTATATTTGCATACATTTAATTAGTGTGCATTGGTAGCATACTCAGTGATAAAAGATATTTCTTAAATGAATAGATGGAAAGATAGGCGTAAGTTTATATTGATATTATATCTGTATATATTTAATTAATACAGTAGACTTCAAGTAAAGTAAACAAACTCGAAATAAAGAAAAATATTTATTTTTCTAATACTAATTTGTAACAAAGAAAAGATGCAACAGTCCAGAAAAAATCTTGAAACACTTAGAAAACAAAGTAAACACATTATATGTGCTTCCCTGAGACGAGTTATTCTATAACTCAAAGATTTGTGTAACATTGAAAGAATGTGAAAATTAAGGTGAAAATCGAAGACCAAGAAGTCAATAAATAGGAAATCAACAACGATGTGCAGAGGACTTCGTATTCTGACTTTGATGCAACTCGGCCACAGCTGGCTTTTTCTTGAAAGACGGTTCTATATAACTAGATTTCGTTCAAAAAACCAAGAATACGGCCAGTAGTTGACGTTCTGCAATATATATATATATATACATATATTTATTTTCCATTGCATAATATTACATTACAAGTTTTTATGGCTAATAATTTACATTATTCGCATTAAATTTGTTTTTACAATTTGTTTCTACAAACATTTAACAAAAGAAAAATTTACATTTTTATATTTTATCTATGGCGTTTTGAGTCTGTTTTACTTCACCATATAATAACCTAAGTTCATCTAGGCATATATATATATATACAATTTTATATATGTATTTTTTGTATAATAACTGAGCTCTAAATGCTTACAGAAGATTGATTAACTTTATGTTGCCTGAACTTCAAGAGAAACAATATTTACCATTTTTGAAATTTAGTGGTAATAGGCAGGGGCATAACTGTGGCCATAATATCCGTGGCCGGCTCCCAGATGTCCATAGGCACCATAGCCGTGGGCAGCAGCTAAGTTAGAAGCACCGTAGGCACCGTGTCCGTATTTGCCATAGGCATTAAGGTTAGCGCGACCGTAGTTGTCATGAAGACCATAACGAGCACCATAGCCAGCAAC
>NW_013666228.1:399029-401245 GCF_000517525.1 Limulus polyphemus
CTGAGACCATGGGCACCATAGCCATAAGCTCCGTGACGGGCGCTGGCAGCAAGTCCACCATAACCGTGAGCACCATAGGCGGCTCCTAGATGTCCATAACCGCCATATCCGTGGCCGTAAGCACCATAACCATGGTAAGGTGCGTAGCCGTAACCATGGTAGCCAACAGGGTAAGCGTAGGACTCAGATTCCTTCAGCTCCTCCTTCTCCTCGGCAAAGACAGCACCAACGAAGAGGATGACCACCAAAAATAACTATATGAACAAGAGATATTTTATTTATAGAAAGAGTCTAATAAATTCAAATAAATAAAGACACGAATGAGTTAACCCTAACATACTGCATGCAAAACTGTTCTCTTACGAATTTAAACGTCATACTTACAGCCTTCATCTTACAGTTTCTGCGCTGTTGTTCGAACTGATTCCAGATGTGGTTGAAGTTGTGCTTATTCGTCACAGTTTTCAAATATTTATACTTACTTTAACTGTAAAAAAAGAAGGAAATTATACACTAAGAAAAAGCTTCTCTAAATTTTCTCCGCTGTCTGATTGGTTTCATATTAAACAATAATTTAACCCAGTATCGCCCTAGAACCGGATGGAAACTTTTCTCTCACGTATTTGTAGGTTATAAGAAAACTTCACGAGAGCAACAACAATAAGCAAGAGAAGGCAGGTTTTTATTGTTGTTTAGCTGAAAGAATTTTCAGAGGCCTGTATTGTAAAGTGTCAAGTGCATTTTCTAAGTCATCGCCCTCTTGTGTAGAACAGGCCAAACTGCTCTTTGTAGAAGACATAGCTTGAGTTCTCCCCCCCCCCCCCCACTTTCTTTCAGAACCCACTTGTATAAAGCAAGAGCTAGATTTAACATTCCAATTGGGCGTGGTTGTTACGTACTTTATGTAAGGAAGTCATATTTCACTATTTTGTGAATTTTACTTTCTCTTTTGTGTAACTACAGTTTTCATGAGACTATCTGTCATCAGTAAAATATATAGAGAGAGAAACAAAAATATATTTCTGAGAACTTTAGTATTTTGAAAGATGCTTATTCGTTCGTTCAATTTTCGCCCAAAGGTGCTAAAGGGCTAGCTGTGCTAGTCGTCTCTAATATTGAAGTGATAGAATAGAGGGAAGGCAGCTAGTAGACAACATCCAATGCCAATTCTTAGGCTACTGTTTATCAACAAACATTGGATTGACTGTCATTTAGCCCCCCCCCTTCCCTTGGTCCGGTGACTCAGCGGTAAATATAAGGGCTTATAATACTAAAAATTTGATTTCGATACCCACGGTGGGTGGAACACAGATATCTCATTATTTAGCTTGGTACTTAAGAAAAAAAAAACACGTAACATTATAATTCCTCTATCGTTAGAAGAGCGAACATGTTTGGCGACGGCTTTCGATCCCGTAACCTACAAATTATGAGTTGAGGCTTCTAACTACCAGGTTATGCCAGGCCATTTTAAAATGATTTAGGGATGTTTCAATAACTATGTGTCGTTATTCGATCAACTGTCGCATATTTCAAGCAGGTAGAGAATGAAATGGGCATTCATGTTATTTGAAACAAAGATATACTGGTCAACTCGTCCGAGGTAGCACCTATCGATTTTTGTGCGATCGAAGCAGAGAGGAGTAATATGCTGTGGACATAACAGCCTTGCGACGGTGCTTTTTGCAATAGAAAGTACGCTGCAGGGCTATTATAAACATGCACAGTCGTTATTAAGAGCATGACCGAACGTGGCAATATGGACTGTGACGTTATGGTGAGGCTCCAAAATTGTTTTAATATAGTTTTCAGTCTCTGTATATTACAAGTGTCAAAGTGCGATGAATAGTACGTTAAACGTGTTTTAGATGAGAATTGAATAAAACAGAAAACGTTAATTATTTCATCTTTCATTCATGCATAGACTTATTAAAGAGCTTCTTTATATTGTTTTGTTTTCAACAAGGAATAGACTTATTAAAGAGCTTCTTTATATTGTTTTGTTTTGAACAAAGAATAGACTTATTAAAGAGCTTCTTTATATTGTTTTGTTTTGAACAAAGAATAGACTTATTAAAGAGCTTCTTTATATTGTTTTGTTTTGAACAAAGAATAGACTTATTAAAGAGCTTCTTTATATTGTTTTGTTTTCAACAAGGAATAGACTTATTAAAGAGCTTCTTTGTTATTACGTATATTAAAGAGCTTCTTTATAT
>NW_013666228.1:402245-405748 GCF_000517525.1 Limulus polyphemus
GAACAAAGAATAGACTTATTAAAGAGCTTCTTTATATTGTTTTGTTTTGAACAAAGAATAGACTTATTGAAGAGCTTCTTTATATTGTTTTGTTTTCAACAAAGAATATTCTAAAACAACAACAACATAGGATGGGCTTTGCGTGTTTGGAGGTAAAATTTGATATTTGACCAAGGATCAGTACAACACAGTTTTCTACATCATGGAAACGCAAATCTGAAACGATGCAACCATGACACGTGTAATGGGGAAAAATCCAAAGACATGGGCAACGTGTCTTACATGCTCCAGAGCTTATGTTTAAATTTTACAAACGTGGTGAAAGATCAATGTTTACATTCCCTAGAGTCGTCTATAACATTTGGTTTATATTTTTACTAGTAATATTGTCAAACATTAGGGATCGCATTAACAACAGATTTTTCACGTCAATCCTTTCTGACGGTGTGGTGCAGCATTCCTGCTTTCAGTGAAGTGATCACATTGTTAGAGTATTTGATCATCTTAACTATAAGTAAAACAACAAACTTATTAATTTTGTGTGATTGTCTTACTTCTAGTACTTTTTATAAATGTTAGTTAGTTTCATAATGAAGGATCTGAAAGGAAGTATACTACGAAACTTGTATATAATCTTTTCTCTTGAAAATGAAGTAGGAAAATGAAAACAGGGAACATAATGAAATAATTAAATATCTAAACTCTTTCTCTTTACGCATATATTTTTCTTTGTCAGTTATTTCATGTGAGAGAGACGTTCTTGAAAGAAATGATAAATAAATAAATATATATTTGTTTATATGGTGGACATTAAAACATACGTAATATTCTCATTTTGTTCAAAAATATTAAGCCGCACACACAAGAAAAGAGTATAGGTTTATTTAGATCAAAATACGAAAAAAATAGAGAAACAAGTTTTCACCTCAACTAATTACATTTGGAATAAAATACGAAGAAAACTTTCAACTCAACTGATGATATATGAAACAAAATACGACGAAAACTTACAGCTCAACTGATTACAAATAAAACAAAATACGAAAGAAACTTTCAGCTTCAACTGATTACATTTGGAATAAAATACGACGAAAACATTCAGCCCAACTGATTACATTTAGAATAAAATACGAAGAAAACTTTCAGCTCAACTGATTACATTTGGAATAAAATACGAAGGAAAATTTCAGCCCAATTAATGATATATGAAACAAAATATAAAGATAACTTTCAGCTCAACTGATTACATTTGGAATAAAATACGAAGAAAACTTTCAGCCCAATTAATTATATATGAAACAAAATATAAAAATAACTTTCAGCTCAACTGATTACATTTGGAATAAAATGCGACGAAAACATTCAGCTCAACTGATTACAATTGGAACAAAATACGACGAAAACATTCAGCTCAACTGATTACATTTGGAACAAAATACGACGAAAACATTCAGCTCAACTGATTACATTTGGAATAAAATACGAAGAAAACTTTCAGCTCAACAGATTATATATGAAACAAAATATCAAGAAAACTTTCAGCTCAACAGATTATATATAAAACAAAATATCAAGAAAACTTTCAGCTGAATTTATTATATATTAAACAAAATACGAAAGATAGAGATGCACATTTTCAGAAATAGTTATTAAATTTGACACGAAATACAAAATTTTGCATTTTTCACATTAAACTCATCTTTCACACTCGCAGTGAAAAACTTTGTGTTGGTGAGCCAGAAACAAGTAAAGAAAAGATAGAACTAAACAAACAAGTTATTTCACAACTGGTTTGAGTGAGTTTTCTAGTGCTAGGTCTAGAGTAACTATAGGGTGTGGAAAGTAAAATGGAATACTTTCTAATAACTCGCCTCTTCTATTTTTATTAACCTGTCTAGGGGAGCTGTGGCTTTGTTTTATCTAGTGTCTCTGTATATGTGTGTGAGTAGGTGTGAACAGCATTTTGTATCCAATTTAGTAGAAAACTTGATTGCCACCCAGAAACTACTCAAGTAGGCTTAAATGGAGGTCAGTTAAATGCCAACATCACAAAAAGTCAATGACCTCCATTAAAATGGTCGTTCTTGGAAATTTTGAAAATAATATACCTTTCTTGAATGATATGTGACAAATTCACACACTTAGGGCTGTTCGGTATTGATACACCAAAATTGTTACATTCGCTCGTTTCTTATGCATTTTTGTACATATGTTTTGATTGTCTAGCACATTATGGATATCGTTTCGTTCTTAGAGTGCATGTGTTAAATTCTTCCCAAAGTTACATGTTGCTCAGAGTGGAAAAATGATCCGCAATTTCACAAATTATATAATTACATATTAAATTAAAATTAAATCAAAATTAAAATTAAAATTAAAAATGTAACGACTTCCTAGATTTTTTTGGAAACATCCACATTGTATCTGGTATAAATTATATCTAACATCCACGTTGTATCTGGTATAAATTATATCTAACAACCACATTTTATCTGGTATAAATTATATATAACATCCACGTTGTTTCTGGTATAAATTATATCTAACATCCACATTTTATCTGGTATAAATTATATCTAACATCCACATTGTCTCTGGTATAAATTATATCTAACATCCACATTGTATCTGGTATAAATTACATCTAAAATCCACGTTGTATCTGGTATGAATTATATCTAACATCCACATTGCATCTGGTATAAATTATATCTAACATCCACATTGTATCTGGTATAAATTACATCTAACATCCATATTTTATCTGGTATAAATTATATCTAACATCCACGATGTCCCTGGTATGAATTATATCTAACATCCACGTTGTCTCTGGTATTAACTATATGTAACATCCACATTGTATCTGGTATAAATTATATCTCACATCCACATTTTATCTGGTATAAATTATATCTAACATCCACGTTGTATCTGGTATAAATTATATCTAACATCCACGTTGTCTCTGGTATGAATTATATCTAACATCCACATTGTCTCTGGTATAAATTATATCTAACATCCACGTTGTCTCTGGTATAAATTATATCTAACATCTACATTGTATCTGGTATAAATTGTATCTAACATCCACGTTGTCTCTGGTATAAATTATATCTAACATCCACATTGTATCTGTTATAAATTATATCTCACATCCACGTTGTTTCTGGTATGAATTATATCTAACATCCACATTTTATCTGGTATAAATTATATCTAACATACACATTGTATATGGTATAAATTATATCTAACATCCACATTGTCTCTGGTATAAATTATATCTAACATCCACGCGTTCTCTGGTATAAATTATATCTAACATCCACATTTTATCTGGTATAAATTATATCTAACATCCACGTTATCTCTGGTATAAATTATACCTAACATACACATTGTATATGGTATAAATTATATCTAACATCCACATTGTCTCTGGTATAAATTATATCTAACATCCATGCGTTCTCTGGTATAAATTATATCTAACATCC
>NW_013666228.1:406007-406899 GCF_000517525.1 Limulus polyphemus
TTCACGTTGTATCTGGTATAAATTATATCTAACATCCACGTTGTCTCTGGTATGAATTATATCTAACATCCACGTTGTCTCTGGTATAAATTATATCTAACATCCACGTTGTCTCTGGTATAAATTATATCTAACATCCACGTTGTCTCTGGTATAAATTATATCTAACATCCACATTGTCTGTGGTATAAATTATATCTAACATCCACGCGTTCTCTGGTATAAATTACATCCAACATCCACATTTTATCTGGTATAAATTATACCTAACATACACATTGTATATGGTATAAATTATATCTAACATCCACATTGTCTCTGGTATAAATTATATCTAACATCCACGTTGTCTCTAGTATAAATTATATCTAACATCCACATTGTCTCTGGTATAAATTATATCTAACATCCACGTTGTTTCTGGTATAAATTACGTCTAACATCCACATTTTATCTGGTATAAATTATATCTAACATCCACGTTGTCTCTGGTATAAATTATATCTAACATCCACATTGTCTGTGGTATAAATTATATCTAACATCCACGCGTTCTCTGGTATAAATTACATCTAACATCCACATTTTATCTGGTATAAATTATACCTAACATCCACATTGTATCTGGTATAAATTATACCTAATATACACATTGTATATGGTATAAATTATATCTAACATCCACATTGTATCTGGTATAAATTATACCTAACATACACATTGTATATGGTATAAATTATATCTAACATCCACATTGTCTCTGGTATAAATTATATCTAACATCCACGCGTTCTCTGGTATAAATTATATCTTACATCCACGTTGTCTCTGGTATGAATTATATCTAACATCCACATTGTCTCTGGTATGAATTATATCTAACATCCACATT
>NW_013666228.1:407826-417307 GCF_000517525.1 Limulus polyphemus
ATTGTATCTAGTATAAATTACATATCACATCCACGTTGTTTCTGGTATAAATTATGTCTAACATCCACATTTTATCTGGTATAAATTATATCTAACATCCACGTTGTCTCTGGTATAAATTATATCTAACATCTACGTTGTCTCTGGTATGAATTATATCTAACATCCACATTGTCTCTGGTATAAATTATATCTAACATAACGTTGTCTCTCGTATAAATTATATCTAACATCCACGTTGTCTCTGGTACGAATTATATCTAACATCCACGTTGTATCTGATATAAATCATATCTAACATCCACATTTTATCTGGTATAAATTATACCTAACATACACATTGTATCTGGTATAAAATTATATCTAACATACACATTGTACCTGGTATAAATTCTGTCTAGAGACCTTATTTTATCTGGTATAAGTTATATTTCGCATCGTCATTGTCTCTGGTATAAATTATAGCTAATATACACATTGTATCTGGTATAAATTATATCTAACATACACATTGTACCTGGTATAAATTATGTCTAGAGACCTAATTTTATCTGGTTTAAGTTATATTTAGCATCGTCATTGTTTCTGGTATAAATTATACCTAACATACACATTGTATCTGGTATACATTATATTTAGAGACCTCATTTTATCTGGTATAAGTTATATCAAATATTCTCATTAAATATGGTAAAAGAACTTTCATAGTCATGACACATACCACTTTCTAAAAAAATCAATAGATCAATATTCAATATTTTATGTAGAGGTAAAACTTTAGAATGCTGCTATTAGGTAGGAAGGAACCTTTTGAAAAATAACTTATGTTTCAAAAAACTATTTATTAAATGTATGTTCTATTTGGTTATTTTAAATTTAATTAAAAGATACTGTTATCAGTTATTTGGATGTTACATGACGTCGTTCTTTTGTATTCATATAGATGTTTATTCTATATTTTAAATTAACAATGCTTCTTTTCTGTTAAGAGTGGACGAACTTTGTATCAACATTCTCTTTTGCGTTTTTTGTGTCTGCTTTTTATGCACTAAGTTCTTGATAGTTAAAAGTATTAATTATTTACAGCATACTGTATTATGTAGTACGTGAATAAAAGTGTATTGTATTGAAATCTAGAGTCCTCATTGTATCTGGTAAAAAACTATATCTGACTTCGCCATTGTCTTGGGTATAAATTATAGTAATCTCTTCACTCTGTCTGATATAATTAATATATAGAGTCCTTAATGTCTCTGGTATAAATCGTATCTATCGTCTTCATTTTTTATTGTATAAACCATATCAAGCTTTTTCACTTTGTCCGATATAAGATAAATCTAACTTCCTCAATGTGTCTGGTATAAATTATTTTTTGCTCCTCACTGTCTCTGGAATAAGTCGTATCTAACTTCCTCAATGTCTCTGGTATAAGTTATATCTAACTTCCTCAACTTGTATGGTATAATTTATATCTAACTTCCTCAACGTCTCTGGTATAAGTTATATCTAACTTCCTCAACTTGTATGGTATAATTTATATCTAACTTCCTCAACGTCTCTGGTATAAGTTATATCTAACTTCCTCAACGTCTCTGGTATAAGTTATATCTTGCTTCCTCAACGTCTCTAGTATAAATTATATCCAGCTTCTTTGTTGTCTCTAGTATAATTTATATCTAGCTGAGAGCTTGAATGTCCATAGAATGTCCTCAACATGTTCATAGAACACTAAAACCCTTCGTCAAATATCACACCCACTTCCTCTTCTAATAGCTAACGTAGTTAATTCGATCCTGGTTTCAACGCACGAACTGTTCTAGTTTAATTTCCTCTTATGTTTAGTGGTATCTAATATTTCATCAGGTGAGATATTTTTTGTATAAGACTAGTTTAGCGTTTGCTTATCATAAAGGTCACCACACCAGCTAGAGAAAGCTGGTGAAAAATTTCACTGTCATCACTACTTCAGTTTATCCTGTGAACAGTAATACATTGGAAATCAGAAACTAAATTTTTCCATAAAAGTAAAAAGATGTAAGTATAAAAATTGCAGCAAGCACGCTCGTATAAGGTTCTGCTTCTTTAGATTCTTTACTACGGACTTCTCTAGACTGAAAATCGCTGATATAACTAAACATGTTGGGTGAGCCATGTTTTTTTTACTGGAAACTAGCATACAATATCTGTTTCACAAAACACACTACAGAACAGAGAATACAAACATCACGAAACATGACATAAGGTTTGTTCTTTAATCAGAATAATTTGCGATGAATGGGTTTGTTCTAAAACATAAGATTGCGCAACTTGTCACAGTTTGATCTACAATAGTAAGATTAGAAAACTTGTCATATCTTGCTCTAAAACATTTAGATTACGAAACATGTTATAGTTTGCTCTAAAACAGTAAGATTATTAAACTTGTCATTGTCTGTTCTGTAAGAATAATATTACGAAACCTGTTACAGTTTCTTCTAAAACAATAAGATTACGAAACTTGTCACAATTTGTTCTGTAACAATAAGATTACGAAAGTTATAACAGTTTGTTCTTTGTGTGACAATATAAAGCGTCATAAAACCTAAGAAATGATTTGTTTTGTTTTTTCTCAGAACTCCAGAAAATACAAGAATTTTGGTACTACTTTGTTCAAATTCAAAGTTTTGATAAGATTTTCATATTGTTATTTGGTTAAATCACACATCTGTACATTTGTCATTGCTAGGATTATTAACAAGGGAGAAAAAGTTATAAGTATCGTATTACTATCGTTTAGGTCCCCCACTGGCACAGCGATATGTCTGTAGACTTACAACGCTAGAAACCGGGTTTCGATATCCGTTGTGAGCAGAGCACAGATACCCCATTTGTGCTTAATTCCAAACAAACAAACAAACAAACTATTGTCTAGAGTAGCTTTCTATGGAAAACCTGCCAACATATATTGTTCAGGAAACGGCTTATATCACGGTGACTTTAACGCTGCAAGACTGGAGTAACTACTTAGATGCTGAAAAAAATGAACTTGACTTTCATACATGCACAATTCCAGAGGGAACAGGACGCGTAAATAATGACTTTTATCTTTTCCCTACATATACAACAACAGAAATGAAATAACGCTCAGAATCAAGTGGCCTTGTCATTTCTGGCGTTGTATGCTGTAGATAAGGAATAACGCTCAAAATCAAGTGTCCTTGTCATTTCTGGTGTTGTATGCTGTAGGGAAGGAATAACGCTCAGAATCAATTGGCCTTTTCATTTCTGGCGTTGTATGCTGTAGGGAAGGAATAACACTAAGAATCAATTGGCCTTGCCTTACCTACAACATACAACACCAGAAATGGCAAGGCCAAATGATTCTAAGCGTTATTCCTTCAATAAAATATACAGTGTCAGAGATGATGGAACTAATACTGAACGTTATCACTCCTCTACTGTATACAACACCAGAGGTAACAGGGCTAATGGATATTATATCTGATGATGAGTCTTATACTCTTATAACTCAGTTACAGAATACAACGCTCAGTATACAACTCCAGGGATGGCAGGGATCACTGACACAGTCTTACTTTATCCCTGCAATAGAGGTCTTCTTAGAAGACTTGTCTGTTAATTTAAGCCCAACCACTATTTATTTTAGGATTATAGCTTTCTTACTTACTTACAATTTAAAGTTGTACCCGGCATGGCCAGGTAGATAAGGCGCTCGACTCACAATCTGAGGGTCGCGGGTTCGAATCCGCATCCCACCAAACATGCTCGCCCTTTCAGCCGTGGGGGCGTTATAATGTGACGGTCAATCCCACTATTCGTTGGTAAAAGAGTAGCCCAAGAGTTGGCGGTGGGTGGGTTGGCTTTGCGCGAAATTCCAAAACAAACAAACATACAATTAAAAGTTAGTCGAAATTCTGTACCTATTTATTTGACAATTTTCGTAATTAAAACGTTGAATACTATTATCCGTAACTGTTTTTTATAATAAAATGCAAAAGGTTTTATTATGTTTCAACTGTCAGTTAAACGTATGTATGTATACCCACAAGAAAAGCTATAGTAAATGTTTATAAATGTTTCTTCCGATAATTTTGCGAAATGTTTAGTTGCACCTAAGCTATCAGTTTGACCCTACGTTTAACTTTAATAATTATGTGTGATTTGAAGACATTTTGGGTGAATTATTAAACAATAAGGCGCGTGTGTGTGTTTTATAGCAAAGCCACATCAGGCTATCTGCTATGTCAACCGAGGAGAATCGAATCCCTGATTTTAGCGTTGTAAATCCGGGGGATTGAACAATAAGGAAAGCTTAAGTAAGGATTTGTTTGTTGTAAAGCACAAAGCTATACAATGGGCTATCTGGGCTCTGCCCATCGAGGGTATCGAAACCTGATTTTTATCGTTATCTGCTCAAAAACTTACCGCTGAGCCAGCGGGTCCCCTAAGCAAGGGATGCCAGAGAAATATGTTCTGAAAGTTGAAGAGAAGTAAACTGTTGTAACAAAAACCTGTAAATCAGTTCTAAATGTTTAAAGAAAACATTGACGACATCTAAGATGTTAATATTCAATATATGTATATAATAACTGACTTGACCATTTGTCTCATTGTGATGATTTGCTGCTATGCATTGATTATAGTTAGTATCAAGTCGATTGCAATTTTGAAGAGGAAAGAACTCTCAAGAATTATGTATATTTTATGATTTAGAAAACAGCGTGTTTAGACAAAACTTTAGAGCCAGCAAAATATACTGCTAGGATAGACTAATCACAGGTTAATAAAAGTGTGGTCCCTAAACTAATCAAAAATAGCAGTAATTTAAACTACCGATATTACTTTCTATCTAGGGCACGTGTGTGTGATTTGTTTTAGCTCAAAACCACATAATGGGCTATCTGAGCTCTGTCCACCGTGTAGAATCGAACCCCGAATGATAGCTTTGGAAGTCCGTACACTTACCACCTGACCCTCCCAGGGGACTACTAGATAGCTGTATTTATGTTTCACGATTCAATTCTCCCTGGATAGATATCAACGTTTCTGTCAAGTTTTAGGATTATTAATAGCCCTCCTCCAGCCTATATTTGATCCAGATATTCTTAGGATCTAAACCAAGTAACAAAATTTGATTAATTGGTTTCTGTTATCAACATGACTTTTACTTAGTCGCCTAACAAGTCTTTCATGTAGGTTTCATAAAGAACCAAGTGCTATATGGAAACCCTTCGTCATCAGCTGTATAATTATATAGAAGTTGATGTGTTACACCCTAACGGTTAACATGCAACAACAACTGTAATTTTGGTTAACATATATAGATGATCTAATAAGTACACGTTTCGCATTATAGGCGAGATCGCGTCCTACAAATCAGTGTAGGTGATGTATGTTAGTAACGTGGTACTTCAGTCGTCATTTGTTTAGTTTGAAAGGTTAAGTTCCTTGTTACCATGTGCACACACTGGTACGGTGAACTGCGTGGCTCATGGATATTGGGAGTAACAGCATGACCTCTTTCAAGTCCATGGTTTCACTAATGCCAACGCGAATATGCTTCGATGTATCCTATATTGTATGTCATGAATCACTTTGATTTTGTAAAAAAAACTTGTTTGACTTTTTTTGTCAGATTTTCTTCACTGCAAGGGTTTAAAAATATCCGGTCCAGTTGATCAACTGTATAAAATTGGTCTACCTTTAGAGTAATTTTATACATTTGGTTTGAAAACGAAAATAAAAGTAAGATGTAACTTTTGGCTCTTGTAAAATCATGTGAATAGTAACCATAGGTCATGATTTAAGTACACCAATCAAGAAAACTATGAAAGCTTGTTTTCTTTCTTTTTAATCCTTTTGTTTGCTTATTTATATATTTTTCAAGCACAAGAGTTATTGTTGTGAACATATTTATTTCCAGCAAGGTTACAGTTATTTCTTTTCTGAGCATAAGCCTCGGCTTATTTGGCGTGCTTCTGAATAAACAAAACTTAGCTAGGGATTCGTTTTTATCAATATTCATTTGTACTTTTAAAGTGAAGTAACAACACATCTTATAAGATTAAGGACAGAAAACCAATGCAGTAGCGTAGTTTTGAAGGTTAAGGAATGAAAACTGATGCAAAATACAATTCAGATGTTTAAGGACAGGAAACTGACGCAAATTACAATTCATAAGGTTAAGGACAAAAAAAACCGATGCAAAAGTACAGCTTAGGAGATTAACCACAGAAAACTGATGCAACAACATAGTTTAGAACGTTAAGAACAGAAAACTGATGCATAACATAGCTTAGAAGATTAAGGACATAAAACTGATGCAACAGCATAGTTTAGAAGGTTAAGAACAGAAAACGTGAAAAGTATAGTTCAGAAGGTTAAAGACAGAAAACTGGTGCAATATCATAGTTTAGAATGTTAAGGACAGAAACTGATGCATAGCACAACTTAAAAGGTTAATGATAGAAAAATGATGCAAAAATACAGTTTAGAAGGTTAATGATAGGACTGATGCAACAATATAGTTTAGAAGGTTAAGGAAGAAAACTGATGCAGCAGTAGAGTTTAGAAGGTTGAGGACAGAAAACTGAGGCAACAATAACACAGTTTAAAATTTTAAGGACAAAAAACACCTAATGAAACAGCACATATTACAAGGTCGAATACAGAAAACTGAAGTAACAGCGCCTTAAGTAGATTATTGAATGAGAAACTGATGTTACAACCCAAATAAGAAATATTAATGAGTGAAAACTGACGCAAAAACGCAACACAGGTGGTTAAGATATGTATACCGATGGAATCACCCAGTACAAGGTTAAGTATACAAACCCAGTGGGGAGTAGGGAAGATAAAGTACCAAATATAACATGAGTGTGCAATGTTAAGTCTACAAATCCTGTGGGGAGTAGGGAAAATAAAGTACCCAATATAACATGAGTGTGCAAGGTTAAGTATACAAACCCAGTGGGGAGTAGGGAAAATAAAGTACCCAATATAACATGAGTGTGCAAGGTTAAGTATACAAACCCAGTGGGGAGTAGGGAAAATAAAGTACCCAATATAACATGAGGTTAAACATCATTAAGCGTTTGATCTACAATTGATTTTTACAATCAGTCCTTATATGTGGATGAAATGCATTAAACCTTGAAATGATGACGAAAACCTTTCATTTTTGGGACGACTTTTATAATGTTCCATTAAATAAAGTAGATAAAGAGGTTTGTCAGAAAATTAAATGGATAAAAAGCAAATTTATATATTTATGAAAATATTTATATATAATTTTTAACAGAAAAAAACGAAGCTGCTCTTCAATGTTATTTTGATATCTGCGCTAGACGTCCCTAAGTTTGAACTGATAGACTAGACCAACATTAGCAGCTCATCAACAGCAATCCTTGGGCTACTCGAATCAAATAGTGAGATTTGACTATCATTCTTAAAGCGCGCATTCTGTTCCTAAGTGCGGAGTGTTTTTTTTTCAGATATAACAGGACACAAGTCATGCACTTTGAAATTCTCAAGATAGAACGTTAGTTGCTAGACCACACTTGCTCCATTTTCTTTCATTCTGTCCCAAAGTGCGGAGTGTTTTTTTTTCAGATATAACAGGACACAAGTCATGCACTTTGAAATTCTCAAGATAGAACGTTAGTTGCTAGACCACACTTGCTCCATTTTCTTTATAGAAAAGGGTGAAAGTTCAGATTTTCAATTAAAATCAGTATAGAAGATTAACTGATACTACTTTCTGAGCTTAAGTAAAAAGTGATTTTAAAACAATTTTACTTAAAATTCTGATTCAAAGACTGTATTTATTTATATGTCATTTACGTATCTTTGTGTATTATTTTTCTTATAACTGGCAAGTGCTTACGGTGTGGTAGTTTGAAGTTAAGCACAAAGCTACACAACGGACCGTCTGTGCTCCGCCCGAAACCCGGTTTCTAGCGTTGTATGTCCGCAGACATCCGCTGTTTCACCGGGGGGCACGGTGTGGTAGAACATCAAACACTTGAATAAGTGTAACGGCTAGAGAGCGAGAGTAGGTCACGTGGGTAGATTCAGTTTCTCTGATAATAAAAATGACCCTGTTTCTTCGTGTTGTTTTAATTTCCCCTTCCGTCAACAGGTGAACGCACGAAACCCGAGATTTTCACACACAGCCATCATACCGGTATGATATTCTTAACCGTAAAAGAAAAACTACTTGTCTGAATAATAAAAGTACAGTTGGTTGGCGAAAGATAAAATTTCAGATTATTCATAAGTTTTGTTTCTTTGTTGTTAAACACAAAACTACACACCTTACACAATGGGCTATCTCTGTTATGTCCATCGAAACCCGATTCGTAGCGTTGTAACACCCGAAACTAAGCTACCGTGGGAAGTGATTATAATTGTTAGGGTTAAATCTATTTCATGATGTGATGAGTCTTTTAATTATGTATATTTTTTTCTCATTTTGAACGAAACGCTGCGTAGGTTAATCGTTTATAGTTCCCATTAGAATTCATGAACATATAAATAGGAAAATACAAGGATTAGATGTTTAAAAACGTGTTTGGAATGTTCATCTAATTCTTAAAGCTGAAAATCTATGCTTATATTAAAATCTATTCTATAACCAAACTCTGGTTTCCAGCAAGTTAGTTTATAGCATTGGTAATTTGATGTTTGATGATTTATTGGTTTATGGCCATGTAGCTCTGCATAGGTTAACGTTTCTATCCAATAAAGTACTGCAAATATTTAATTTTGGAATAACCATATAATAACCATTAGATAAAATTGTAGCGTTTACTTTAAACGACTTCGTTGCTTTGTTGTTGTTTTTTACCTTAGTAGTTGATGAATTTCTTCCAGAGATGTTTTATAAGTAGCAATTAAGATCACTTGTTTTACCGTGAAAAACATTCTTGTTCAACTAGATAATTACATTAGGAAGAACTAAACTCATAAGCCTTTCCTGGACGCGTTAAACGATCAGTAAAATTACAGTTTGAGTCTGGATGTAAAGATAATTTGATATTAGGGAGAACTAAATCTATAAACCTTTCCTGGAAACGTTAAACGATCAGTAAAATTACAGTTTGAGTTTGGATGTAATAATAATTTGATATTAGGAAGAACTAAATCAATGAACTTTTCCCGGAAACGTTAAACGATCAGTTTAAACTACAGTTTGAGTTTGGATGTAATAATAATTTGATATTAGGAAGAACTAAATCAATGAACTTTTCCTGGAATCGTTAAACGATCAGGTTAAATTACAGTTTGAATCTGGATGTAAAGATAGTTTGATATTAGGAAAAACTAAATCAATGAACTTTTCCTGGAATCGTTAAACGATCAGGTTAGGCCCGGCATGGCCAGGTGGTTAAGGCACTCGACTCGCAATCTGAGGGTCGCGGGTTCAAATCCCTGTCACACCAAACATGCTCGCCCTTTCAGCCGTGGGGGCGTTATAATG
>NW_013666228.1:417574-423301 GCF_000517525.1 Limulus polyphemus
GTAGCTTTGCGCGAAATTCAAAAACAAACAAACGAACAAACGATCAGGTTAAATTACAGTTTGAATCTGGATGTAAAGATAATTTGATATTAGGAAGAACTAAATCAATGAACTTTTCCTGGAAACGTTAAACGATCAGTAAAATTACAGTTTGAGTCTGGATGTAAGAGTAATTTGATATTTGTAGAAAACTGGCTCATTTATCAGAGCTGTGACCAGGCAGTAGCGGAAGTTAATTATACACTTTAAATATATAATTATTTTTATTTATAAAGCTACCGGAAATTACTTAAAATCACTTGTTAAAAGTAAACGTAAAGAACGTTTGGTACTTATAAGAAGAGCACAAGAAATATTGAAAACACCGTTATAGGCATGGCTTCTTTCCCAAACAAAAAACATTTAGTCCTTTTGGTACAGGTTAAGCATTCATTTCTATGTTTTCCATTTATTTACTTGCCAAAGTGAAAACTTAACTACACTACTTAACTAAACTACAATTTAAGTATAGTCTAATTTAATCTTTCCCTAACCGTCTGAATGTTCAGAGGGTTATATTCAATAAACACAACCAGAGAAAAGTCAGTTCTAAGATTCCCACTCAAGTTTGAAGTTCTACAGCGGTTCAGCGTTAAGTCTGGAGGCTTATAACGTTAAAAACCTGGTTTCAATACGAGGGATGGGAACACCACAGATAGCCAATTTGTGTAGCTTTGTGCTTTACAACAAACAAAAAATCTGAAACTTTAAAAACTATTATTTGCTAATAAGTCACCGGGATTCCTCAGTAAAGCTAAAGGCAAGACATTTTACAACAGGATAGATCCTCTGAAGCCATTAGTTACTAATCACCTATCAGAGACTTCTAACGAGGATATAATTTAAATATTTCCCATCAGGAATGATCTTCATGCCCACCAGGGGCCTTCATTAAGAATCAAAGCTACACAAGTAGTTACTTGGTGGATTTTTCAGAAACTATTACATTTAACTGCCATTCGTCCAACAACGAACTCTCTTAAGTATAGAAACTTAACATTCCACTAAAGGGAAGTTTTGGAAGCCATTAGTTGTTACTCATCCATCGAGATCCTTCAGTAAAAATAGGTAAATATTTCACTACTGCTTCAGAATCTCGATAGATACTTTTAGTAAGTATAGAAGGTAAAGGTACTGCTATAGGGTAGATCTTTAAAAAGTATTACTTGCCTATCACCAGGAACTTCCAGTAAAAATTCCTAGGAACTAAAGAGCCAATTACAGAGAGAATATTCAGATGTTATTTGCTACTGGCCAATAAATGGCTTAAAATATTATGTTCAAGGTGGATCTTCAGAGGCTATTACCCCTTAGGAACCAGCAGCAAAAAGAGAAATTAACATTTCTTCCATAAGATGATTACAATCTAACGTTTCTTACAAAAGGTAGGAGGTACTCCTTGATTCTTGCCTGTTAGAGATGACCAGTTATATGGATATGAACTTTTTCCTACTAATAGGGTCTTCAGAAGCTGTTATTTGTCATGTATTCTAGAGGAGCCCCGAGTAGAAAAACAATAATTTTATAGTAATTAATATACCTGCTGGTATCTATAAATTATGTTAATACTTTTATTTTGGGGGGTTCATCATTGTCAAATAAATACATTCGGATCTTAGTGAAAATGAAATCGTCAGGAGTTCCAGTCGGTTTCAGAAAACTCACTTGAGGTCACAAGTGCTCAGAATGAATCAAATTGAATGTTAATGTATCATTAAACCATTGTAAAAAATGTATTCACCTTACTGCAATGGAGTTAGATAAAATATTGGTATAAGTAGGAAAGCAGGTGGGGGAAACATTATTTGCAAATTGAGACAAAATAATAAAATGCCTACCCTAGAAAGAAAACAAGAACTATTTTCTAGCCCCCCCCCCCCCAGTAGCTCAGCGACAAGTCTGCAAGCTAACGAAGTTAAAATTTGGGTTTCGATACCTGTGTGGACAGAGCATAAACAACCTATTGTGTAATTTTGCGCTTAACAACAACCAAGCCAAACTAGTTCCTGATAGACATACCCACCCTTCGTAAGTAAACAATACGTCATTAGCTTGTCAAAAGTGGTACACCTTTGGGTGGATTTACCTTCATGGTGTAATTTCACCTTTAAATTAGGTATAATAAGTATAACATAAATAGACTTGTACATATTTTACTATCATCATAATGTTATAATAATGTTTTATCGAAACCTGAGTTGTATTATAATATGTCGTATTTACCTGCGTCATTAAAAGAGATTCAAAATAGTTGGCTTATTTGTTTCTACTGTCAGGAAACCTGTTTTCTTTAAGATTTTCTTGGTGATAAAAAATAAACGTAATGTATCACAGCAAAAAAAAACAACGCAGCCATGAAGCTGTGAGGGCTAAACACTCAACAAACCTTTTTTTTGTTTTTTTTGTCTGACTACACGCCAATCAAGTATATGAACAACAAAAATAGTAATGTATCACAGCAAAAAAACAACGCAGCTATGAAGCTGTGAGAGCTATACACTCAACAAACGTTTTTTGTTGTTGTTTTTTTTTTTTTTTTTGCCTACTACACACCAAGGGTTAAGAGATATCACGGGGTACAGTGGACGTTTAATGTTAATGTTAAAATAATGTTTTTCTACTTTGATGTTTCAAAATGTTCTAATATAAAGCAAACAGCTGAATATGTTTGTTTACTAAGCTCCTAAATGTAAATATTCCTACTACTTATAAACACTAGCTGAGGGTACCTGTTAACAAAATAAGAATTCTATAAAGGACAATGTTAGATAATGTTCCCCTTTTTTCTTTCTTTTGTTATTAAGTCCGTAATAACCTCATTAAATGCTAGTTGCATAACCTGCTTTGTGAAAAGTAACAATTGACTCATTTAACCGACTAAGTACTTGGTCTTTAAATTCAAAGCCAAAAGTCTATAAAACAAAGTGGAAATCTGTCCTATTTCAGGGCCTTTTTTTCCTCCTTCTCTCTAAAAAACAATCCTAAGAAAAAAAAGCTCTTGAACATCGGGACAGCTTCCAGTTACCATACAAAACATTAGGGTAATTGGGTCAGCCAATTGTGGATGATGGAAGCCAAAAGTTAATAAATAAAAATGTGCTCTGTTTCGGGGCTTCTTTATACCCTTTCTGAGGCAAAAATTCCAAAACAAACATCTCTTGCACACAGTTGGACAGTGTTATGTTACCATATGGAAACTTATGATATTCGAACTAGTGTGGTTTTAGATAGCACAGACATGGACGGATGTTAAGTAAAAATAAATATTTTCTTATTAACTTCATAACTAACAAATGAAATATGTAAGGAAAAAGAGTGACTCAAGAATATTGAATATTTCCAGATGGCGTTCCCTGTCTTCTTTAATTATCATATTATATATATATTATTTTAGATTATGATATTTAATCTCTTTGAATAGTCTTGTTGCATTGCCACAAGTAAAATATTTAAATAGTTTGGA
Source organism: Limulus polyphemus (assembly GCF_000517525.1). NCBI lineage: Eukaryota > Metazoa > Arthropoda > Merostomata > Xiphosura > Limulidae > Limulus > Limulus polyphemus. The sequence continues at coordinate 421,077 of NW_013666228.1, forward strand.
AAGCTTTCAAATAAAGTTTCTTCACAGCTACCTAACGCCCCCAGTAGCACAGCGGTATGTCTGCGGACTTACAACCCTAGAAACCGGGTTTCGATACATGTGGTGGGCAGAGCACAGATAGCCCATTGTGTAGCTTTGTGCTTAATTACAAACAAACAAGCTACCTAACTCTACAGATAAAAGCTATCTTGTTTGCTAGTTAACTACTAAACGCAGAATTCATTATTACATAAGCTATAAATTACAGTTCAAGAAATACCTGTAAGAAATATTACGTCGTTGAAAACTAGTTTTGTTTCGTGAGTCACTGCTGATATAAAATAGTTTGTTTAGATTAGGGCAAGGATCTGGAACCATATATTTTCGTGATTTGTAAACAGTGTTGCTAACCTTTTGTTTAACACACCTTTAGGTCTGCTATTCACTAGATTTTATTTGTTGAAAGTAAATGTATATCCAAAGAAACATGTCCATCGGTGACGCTAGATGATTAGTATGTTTGTTTGTATTAGGGCAAAGCCATATTGGGCTATCTGCTGTGACTAACGAGGAGAATCCTGTTTTCAACATAAAATATTCATACACTCAGATCAGGGTTCAGGGAAATTTAGAAATTTCAAGACAGAAATACCCGTTGGACTTATGGCTTTAGAAAACAAAAGAATGTGATCAACTCGGGGAACCAGGGCCATCCAGAAAGAGACCTGTAATAAGTAGTACCCAAGTTTGATAAACAAAGTGTGGCGTGTTGTAAAAAGTGAGAACCCATGAACACAAAGGTCAATGGTAAAAGCCACATGTCTCAGGCAACAATATACAACATAATTTTGAAGTATTTCAATCTGAAAAAGATACATAATTCACACATTTTGCTTCCACGACATATCAGTTCAACCGTCGTATACCTCAAGCAACTAGAAAATGAAACGGGTATTCGATATGAATACATACAGGTCCATTTGCCCAACGCACCGACTATGGATTTCTGTGCAATTGGACTGTTAGAAAGGGGAGCTGGAAAATTAACCGTCGTCCTAGAATACAAGACAGATTATGAAAAGTATGCAAGGAGGAAGGGGTATACTTTGAGCAGGATAGCTTTATGACGGAGCCTTTTCCAATAAAATCATGGTGCAGGGCAATTGTAAAGATGCACGGTTGTGAAATAGAGCATGACCGGACTTGGCGACATGATGAGGCTCCAAAATAGTTTTAATATAACATACTTAAATGCTGTATTGAGTACGGAAATGTTGATATACTTTGTTCATTTGAAAATAAATATTGTTTTTTTTACCCTAGTAAAGTGCTTTCACGTCTTCATACATCTTTTTTACAAAAGCACATAAAATTAAACAACGTTTCTTATAACGAACTAGCTGTAAATGGTAATAAAAGCATTAACTTATGATGTTCGTTTCTGTTTTTTCCCCATCAATATCTTTCCGTTAACAATTTTGAAAAAACAATCATCTGAATACAATCGTATGTCCTCTTACTGCATGTTTAGTGATTGTAAGTAGATATTATCGTACATATATCAGAGATATTATTTAGTGATTGTAAGTGATTATTATCGTACATGTATGATATACTTATTTAATGAATGCAAGTGGTTATTATCGTACATGTATGATATACTTATTTAATGAATGCAAGTGGTTATTATCGTACATGTATGATATATCTATTTAGTGATTGTAAGTAGATATTATCGTACATGTATGATATATTTATTTAGTGATTGTAAGTAGATATTATCGTACATGTATGATATATCTATTTAGTGATTGTAAGTAGATATTATCGTACATGTATGATATATTTATTCAGTGATTTAAATAGATATTATCGTACATGTATGATATATTTATTTAGTGATTGTAAGTAGCTATTATCGTACATGTATGCTATATTTATTTAGTGATTGTAAGTAGTTATTATCGTACATGTATGATAGATTTATTCAGTGATTGTAAATAGTTATTATCGTACATATATAATATATTTATTTAGTGATTGTAAGTAGCTATTATCGTACATGTATGATAGATTTATTCAGTGATTGTAAATAGTTATTATCGTACATGTATGATATATTTATTTAGTGATTGTAAGTACTTATTATCGTACATGTATGATATATTTATTTAGTGATTGTAAGTACTTATTATCGGTACATGTATGATATATTTATTTAGTGATTGTAAGTACTTATTATCGGT
>NW_013666228.1:423322-429462 GCF_000517525.1 Limulus polyphemus
TAATTATCGTACATGTATGATATTATTTATTTAGTGATTGTAAGTACTTATTATCGTACATGTATGATATATTTATTTAGTGATTGTAAGTACTTATTATCGTACATGTATGATATACTTATTTAGTGATTGGTGGTTATTATCGTACATGTATGATATATTTATTTAGTGATTGTAAGTGGTTATTATCGTACATGTATGATATATTTATTTAGTGATTGTAAGTGGTTATTATCGTACATGTATGATATATTTATTTAGTGATTGTAAGTGGTTATTATCGTACATGTATGATAGATTAGAGAGGGCATCTCGTTTCTTGCTGGAGATTTATCACGTTGTAGTAAAAGTTATAATTCTCTTACATGGCTAAATATGTGCTCGGATAGGGGATTTAGAATTTTCAACTCATGGATGTCCCTTTTATTTGATGACATTGGAAAGTTAATGAACACGCATCAAATTGGGACTCTAAAGCCATCTAGAAAGAGACCTACAACAAGTCATGCACGACCTGTGATTAGTAAAATGTAGTATAATGTAACAGATAAAAACCCACGAACGCAAATATCAGTGGCAAAAGTGTCAAGCAGTCTCAGGCAACAATATGCAATAGAATCAAGAAATGAGATCAACAGGTTAAGGATTCATCAAGATAAGGGTTCCAGTTATAGCTCTCGTTCAATCATTGCATAACTCAAGCAGCTGGAGAATGAAACTGATGTTCATGCCATTCCATACAAAGACACCTATGGATTTCTGTGCAACAAGACTATTGAAATGTACGCTGGGAAACCTTCATCCTCGTATACTAGAAAGATTATGGAAAGTAAACAGGAAGGAGTGGTGTATTTTCTAAATGGCAGCCTTACAACGAAGTCTTTTCCAATAGAATCTATGCTGCAGGGCTATTGTTAAGATGCACAGTTGTGAGGTATAACATGACTGGACGTGGTGATATGGACTGTAACGATGTGGTGAGGCTCGTAAATCATTTTAATATAACGTACTAAACCCTCTGCACATACAAAGTATATACCATAGGTTGATAATTCATCAATTTCATCTTCAAGATTAAAATGCTAAAGTATATGTGATAGGTTTTCTGGCGAACTTGTTACTGCTTTGTGAAGTTTAACTGCAATACATGTTTCTCTAAATCACATGAAGATATAAAAACTAAATTACTATATATATATTCTAAACATAACCAGACTTAAAGAAAGCATCTCAAGTAAAGTGACAGTTAGTCTACTAAGCTATTTAATTTAAAAAAAATAGATAAACAACAAGCTCGTGAATGTTTACAAATATTCGTTCGACTTTATCATATTTTACCTATCAGTTACTTTCATACGTACACACACTTAAAACGCCATATCTATACTGTTGCTACTAAATAGTCTATCTTAAGAATTTTTAACATTAAAACAGCGAATAAGCAATGTAGAAATTATAGTGAAAGAAATAAACAGCCTAGTATAAGCTATTATAAGAATAATCAGTTTGAAATAAGTCATTGAGTTGTATTATATAGGTATTATAATGAAAGAAATATACAGCCTAGTATAAGCTATTATAAGAATACTCAGTTTGAAATCAGTCATTGAGTTGTATTATATAGATATTATAATGAAAGAAATAAACAGCCTAGTATAAGCTATTATAAGAATACTCAGTTTGAAATCAGTCATTGAGTTGTATTATATAGATATCATTGTGATGAAATAAATAAGCTAGAATTAAAACATCAGTGGATAAAATAATTCAATGTGTTAGTTAAGAACTACCATCATCCTATTTGTAGTTTCTTTGTTCAATGTGTTAGTTAAGAACTACCATTATCCTATTTGTAGTTTCTTTGTTCAATGTGTTAGTTAAGAACTACCATTATCCTATTTGTAGTTTCTTTGTTCAATGTATTAGTTAAGAACTACCATTATCCTATTTGTAGTTTCTTTGTTCAATGTGTTAGTTAAGAACTACCATTATCCTATTTGTAGTTTCTTTGTTCAATGTGTTAGTTAAGAACTACCATTATCCTATTTGTAGTTTCTTTGAAAGAAAGAAATGTCTTCTCATTTTTCGACAATTCCTCGACACACTCAATCTTCAAACAAAGAGATTTTATCGTCAGTTAAAAATGATTTTGAATTAATTCTTAAGTTATTATTTACATTTCCAAAAACTACCTAAGAACTAGAAAATAAATTTAGTCTGTAGGTACCCCTATGATTTCAATAATCATTTTGGAAGTTCGATTTTTTTATTCTCTCAATCACGTGTTTATCTTGACAAGAAAATTTAAACTGTTCCGTCAGTGCAGTAGGAAAAAAACTTAGAAAACATTAAGTTTCTATCAATAGATTCATTAGTGGCCAAAAGTTCTGACGCGGTATAGCAAATTTCTCACGAGCTTCAAAAGAATGGGAGGGGGGTGTCATTTTAATAATTTGATTTGTTTGAGAGAGAAGAATATATTTCATCCTTTTTCATACCTCCATAGTTAACTATGACTTGTCTCTGGGCTAGTAACATCTAATTGTAGCTTATGGGGGGGGGGGATTTCCTAAAAGCAAGGTACTATTCCCAGATCTAGGGGAAGGGGGAGGATAGGCACCACTGAGTAGATTGTGCCTTTGATACAGTGTATAACTAATATTTTTCGTAAGGTGTTGGAAAACCTTATACTTGTTTCTCATAAGACAAAAAATTAAGTGTTTTACTTATTCAACAATGTTACCTTACAGTAGGTCACCTAAAATTCCATAATCGTGTCACTATGTTGACCGGTTTTCTTGATGGAGAAATGGTTTTCATTTTAATTTCTCCTGTTGTTTGTTCACAAGTACGTGAGTATTAAACAATATTTTGGTTTGTCCAATTATTGTAAATTAACACATTTACCCTGTTTCAGTACAGTACTAAGAGTTACTTCATAAACAGTTCAGTCACGAGACAAGGAAGTAAATTAGTTCGTTATGTTTGTTGCTAACGCATACTGGTGTTCCGTGCAAATATTTTGTCAAGTTTCATACAGAAATGCAACATTGCACGAAATGGCGGGAATCGTTGATTTCTGCTTCACGTTCTTCAGCGGACAAGTTTTATCAAAATCATAAACCTCGATCTGCCTGAGATCTTTCCTGAAAATATATATATATTATGTTTCCAAATTTGTTGTTAAAATATGCAGTTTTTTACACTTATTACTGTCTAAGTTTGGTTAAGTATCATTACGTGATAAATCATGTTAGACATGGTGTGTAACACGATACTGTTTCTTGACATATATGACATATAGCAATATACATTCAAAACATCTGTTGTTTGAATGGCTACTACTCAAGTTCGTTAAAACAACACAACCATTATTGACTGACAAATCAGAACACAGATGTATTGGCTGATATACAATCTTTGTGTTGAATTTTTTCTCCAAGCTACATCCACATAATCAAACTGTGACTTCTCAACGCAATAATGTACTTAAAAGCTAGTTAAAATGTGACTTTACATCTCAATAATGTACTTAAAAGCTAATCAAAATGTGACTTTACAACTCAATAATGTACTTAAAAGCTAGTTAAAATGTGACTTTACATCTCAATAATGTACTTAAAAGCTAATCAAAATGTGACTTTACAACTCAATAATGTACTTAAAAGCTAGTTAAAATGTAACTTTACATCTTAATAATGTACTTAAAAGCTAATCAAAATGTGACTTTACAACTCAATAATGTACTTAAAAGCTAGTTAAAATGTGACTTTACATCTTAATAATGTACTTAAAAGCTAATCAGAATGTGACTTTACAACTCAATAATGTACTTACAAGTAAATATAATTTTGTAATAAAAACTGCATATCTTTTATGTTGTTAAAAACACATAAAACTTGTGTATTACTTTCGCTACATCAATCAGTTGTGTTATAGTTCACACAAATTTGTGTTTAGGAAACACATTTTGTGTTGTTGTGAAATAACTCAATGTTTAAGTTAATTTACAACACAACTTTTTATATTGCAAAAGCAAGATAGGCAATTAGAAAGCAAAACTTTTCACATTGACTGAAAACTGAAATTTATTACTAAGCTCTGATCCATAAACAGAAAGAATTAACTGATTAAAACACTTTACCCGTTTGAAACATTTACACGTGATTCTTTAAATATACAAAAAGCGTATGTCATTGCTAAGTGGCACTTTGGTTATATAATAGCTTTATTGTATGTAGGTTTCAATAAATAGCCATTTATAAATATAGAACAAGTTCAAAGTTGACATAGTGAAACAAATTATGTTTATTATTATATGAACATTGCGTTCACTTTGACAGAGGAATCAACATTGCATATCTCTTGTTTATTTATAGTATTCGTTTTTTTTAATGCGGCTAATTAAGAGAAAATGATTTGCCTACAGGTAGCTTTCAGCTCGTCTCACACACGCTACATTTTAAATACCGAAGCAAAACAATTGTTACTAATTCAGGAAGGATGAGATATTACAGTGATTTAGAAGATGAACATAGCAGGTAACCGTTTGTTGAGGATGGAAAGGTTATTCTACTTTATTTCCTCATCTTGCAGTTTGCTCCGAAACGTGTGTACGTTGAAAATATTAAAGTTATCTGATGCTATGGTTATTTTGTGGTAAAATTGCAGTTTTGGACCATTTTGGGCAAAGGATATTACCACATTCTTTTTAATTCTGTGGGGTTTTAAGCTGAATATTGTGCCTTTCAAAGAAACGCAAAGGATATTCAGGCTTATTTCTCTAGGTGGCTAACGTGCCTTATAAAGAATCTTGTGTGTTGATAACAATTACAGTCTTCTCTGCCTAAACTTTCTGTTTCCAGACACTTGTCATAAACCATAGACAGAACACAAAATACTTGAACCCAGGGTATTGTTCTAAGTAGTATAGAAGGCATCTATCAAAGCTTTATCTGATAAATTTAGTAAATCATTTCAAAGACATCTTGGAATCGGAACACCACACAATAGAATGATAAAACCAAATTAATTTGTATCAATTGGTTTAAAGTGTCAGCAGAGTAGCAGATTTGCTGATACTGGCAATACACATTTTATCTTCTCAAATTAAGTTGTTTTTTGTTTTTTTCATCCTCTTCCATTTCACAAACAGCCCACGCCCCAAACGTAATAACAAAAAGACAAAATTGTTGGTGTTGTTGTTCAATGTCATTTTGTACTGGGTTGGTGTCGATAAGCGCATATAGTGACATCTCTTGGGGATTACAAGTACACAAAAACAAAATTATCGTTTAACCTAATTTAACTATGTAATTAAGCTGTAAAAACCAATAATATGTAATAGTACGTGATCAGTGAATTACCGGCTTTTAAGTTTGACATCTCTTCGATATTAAAAGTACACAAAAACAAAACAATTGTTTAAACTAATTTAGGTTTTAATTAAGCTGTAAAAACTAATAATCTTTCATAGTACGTGATCAGTGAAGTCCTGGCTTTTAAATTGTTTAGCGAAGAAAATGCTGCAGTCCAAATCAATAACTTTAATCAAGGTTTAAGGTAGCATATGAAGTTGTTTTCATGGCACAGCCTGGCATGGCCAGGTAGTTAGGAGGGTTGCAGGTTCGAACCCCGTCCCACCAAACATGGTCATCCTTTCACTCGTGAGGACGATATTACGTGACGGTCAATCCTACTATTCGTTGGTAAAAAGTAGCCCAAGAGTTGGCGGGGGGTGATGACTAGCTGCCTTCCCTCTGGTCTTTCACTGCTAAATTAGGGACGGCTAGAGCAGACAGCCCTCGTGCAGTTTTGCGCGAAATTCAAAACTAACTAAAGTTTAGAACACATTAAAACCTTTTAATGAATGTTGGTAAAATTGCTAAACTTACCAATACAATTAGAATATAGTCTCAAGAGAAATAGCGGTAATGATTGTAATACTACTAGTATATAATATATATATTGGATATACTAGTAACACACAACTTTAATGAATGTCGCTATATCTGCTAAATCTACTAGTACAACTGCCCGGCATGGCCAGGTGGATAAGGCGCTCGACTCGCAATCGGAGAGTCGTGGGTTCGAATCCTCGTCCCACCAAACATGCTCGCCCTTTCAGCCGTGGGGGCGTC